>NC_089844.1:51769860-52069860 GCF_035609145.1 Eleutherodactylus coqui | reverse complement strand
AGACCAGCAGCATGACCAATGTGTGAGATGTAATAAGTAAGTATATAATGTTTTGTTTTATTTGGCACAGTATCTTTAGGGGGTTGACAAACGGCTGTGAAAATTCAAAGTTGAGGGAAGTAACTTTTACCAAAATTTGCTATCGTCATCTATTGCAATTGGACACCGTGACGTACAAGATAGTCCAATTTCCGTTAGTGTGTCTTTGATGGCTTGCACCGCCACTCAGTTGTTAATATACAAATTATGGCACGCAGCAGATGATTGCTTGGATTGGAGGGCTTGGTAAATGAGCTAGTGATGCACTGATCTTACATAAACATAAATATCCATGTCTCGTTTGTGCACGGTTCACATCATTGTATTATACAAACATCTTTTTTAATTGCCATTAAGCTTGTAAACAGCTGTGCCCCGGACTTTTGCTACATAGCCGTCGTAATTGCATACATGAAGCTATGTCTTCTACGGGCTGTCATCAGATGCATGAGACGGCACTGCGCAGATCCTCTGCTGTCAGTTAATGATATCAATTTCTTCTCAATAAAGCATTTGGCAGTCCCTCGGAGTCCTATTGAATTAGTACTTTCTTGACAAGCCTATTCTCCGATCGCCAATAGACGGCACATTCACAGGCTATGTGCTGCTGCGCTATCTCCGTCACTACCCATCTAAAGTGTCTGTTTACTGCTTGGATGGTCAAGCCAACCCTATCTGCAAAATGAAATGAATTGAAATATGGAGGGGGAAAAAAGGAAATAAGAGAGTAGGCGAGCCATTAATCTCAATCCCCAAATACAAACTATATATATAAATTTCTGATTTATCGCCTCACAGGCTATTTTCTCTTAAATAGCTACAAACAGCACTTTCCTGACTCAAATTGCTTTCTGTATAAAGTACTACTGTCACAGCATTTCCCTAAATGTCATTTTACCTTGAGATGTTGTGCATTTTCCTGAGAGATAGGTGAATAAGTGCCATGGTGAATTGACTTTATTTTTTATTTTATTTGGGGTGGAGAAAAGAATGCTCTCCAAAAGCCGAGCTGTTTTCCCTCATCTTTCTATTGTTCTTGCCTAGCTACGGATGCGATGAAAGCGCTTGCTTGATTAAACTTTGCTCCGAGTCTGTTTATGGCGGTGAAATTCTTTATAGTGTCGGAACATTAGGGTAATATTGTGACAATAGGAAGGTAAACGTACGTAAAAATGTGGTTACACTGCGGTTTCTTATTGCATCTCTCTAGTTATTAACCCCTTAATGATCAGAGTGGTGCGGTGCTTATGATCAGACTGTTTTTAGTTATTTTATGCATATGGTGATATAATGGCTCTATTTTTTTTCCTGGGCTATCAAAATTATTTTTTCTCTTTTTTTTTTTTTTCTTGAATTTTAATTTTAATCTTGTGTTTTATTTTTAAAATCAGTACATTTAATGTAAATTAAAGTACAGGAATGGATTCCCTATTTTGTTTCAGACACTTTGATATATAGCTTGTATAGTGTCAGATTACAGGGTAAAAGGAAAAAAGTTTAGTACCGTGTTAGCTAGTAGAGCAAAGTGTCATTGTTCTCAGTAAGGGAAACCAAGTAGATATGATGCCTTTTAATGGCTAACAAAAATACATGATGTTATAGCGAGCTTTCGAACCTCTCCACTTATTGAGAGATATGTAGGTTGGGAAACAGAAGTCAGAAGTGGTTATAAACCACTGCTTTCTTCTTCTTAGGGTTGACAGCTGGGCACCCGATGGGCTTATTCTAAATTGCAGAAGCTTTAAACTGGCGCCATACAATTGCAACAGCATGGGTTTAAAGCCCAGGTTAGAATCATGTTAAACATTGGCACAATTGTTCTGAGTGGTCCTTAAGTCAGATCGGGAACCTTGATCTCCATCAGAAGTCCCACCAAGTTAGGCTGCGCCAAAGTGACTGATGGCTCTCAGCCCATTCTACTATACTACTCTTGATCTGTAAGTGGCTACTCTCTGCCACAGCCTAGCCCATCTATATGCAGTCTGTTGGGTGTATAGTAGTTGCAAGAACCATGAATAGAGATGTGTACCTTGACATTCTAGACAATAATGTGCTGCTGACAATGTGACAATACGTTGCGAATGGTCATCGGTATTTCCAACAAGATAACATGCCTTGTTTTTTGTTGGCTTGAGAATTTGGATGTTTCACGATTGGACTGGCCTGCATAGAATCCCGACCTGAACTCTCTTAAACATCTTTGAGAGAACTCCCCAGAGATTTGCAGGGTGGATGTAGGGAAATTTCAGCTTAAGTGTATCAAACATTGAAAGAAAGTATGCCATTGAACGTATCCATTAGGATGAAAGCAGGCCTCACTGTGTATTAACATATGTAAATAAACACTACTTTTGATTCTTGCTCAGCTGTCCAATTACTTTTGGTTTGGCAGTCTATATTTTTATGTAGCCAGATTTTTTTCCTGATAGCATAACATTTTGTTTATAGGCTACTGCCACAGGGCTTGTTATATTGTACAGATGGACATCAAGACAGCCTCTAAGTAGGCCACTGACAGAATGCAGGCTGCCACAAACTATCATTTTTGGTAATAATAATGCTTGTAGAACAGCTAAAGTCTGAATCCCCCATAACCATGCAGAATTATTCTCAGATCACTCCTGCCTGTAAATGGAGCAGATTAGATAATAACATTATATCAGGACCGTGCTGATATTGCAACTTTTTCCTATCACTTTTTAAGTGGTTTTCCTGGACATAAAAAAAATGTTAAACAAACTTAAAATGAAATAAAATTGAATACTTAGCGGTGATTCTTTCATATCCGCTGTAGCCTGTGAGTGGCTGAGTGGTCACATGGACAGTGAACGTCACGTTTCTGCTAGCTGCTTCTTCCGGGTTTCGTTTGGCGGGCACCAGGGCTGCAGTGCTGGATCGGGAGCAGCTGAGATAGATGAGTATTCAGTTTATCTTGATTGTAATCCTGTTTAACCTATTTTTTATATCCTGGAAAACCTCTATAAGCCCTCATACACACGGGTGGGACGGAATCTGCATGCGCAATCCCACAGCAGAATCCGGCCCTGGCAGCAGCAGTGTCTGCGCGTACCTGCGTTTCTTTTTTTCAATCTGTACTGCAGATGGTCTGTCTAGCGATGACATGGAATCCGCGACCTTTCCGCAATGTCAAACGCGGATCAGACGGCTTCCATTGGAAGCTGTCTGTGCGGAATCTGTGTGCAAATGGAGCATGCTACGATTTTTTTTGATCTGCGAGCGGAAGCCACAATTGGTTTCTGCTTGTGTGCATGAAGAATCACTTTCCATAGCATGCTATAGGCGGTACTTGCTGCGGAATCCGGAGGCGGACACCCACTCCTGATTCTGTAATGCAAATCTGCCCGTGTGCAGCTGGCCTGATGCAGCTCCAGTTGAATGAATGGTTTACTGGACGGTTAGTACTTTAATGTGCTAACACTAGTGATGAGCGAGCATACTCGCTAAGGACAATTACTCGATCGAGCATTGTCCTTAGCGAGTACCTGCCCGCTCGGAAGAAAAGGTTTGGGTGTCGGCGCGGGTGAGAGGTGAGTTGCGCAGTTGGCAGTGAGCAGGGGGAGCGGGGGGGGGGGGGGGGGGAGAGGGAGACAGGGATCTTCCCTCTGTTCCTCCCCACTCTCCCCCACCGCTCCTCGCCCGCAGCCCGTAGCAGAACCTTTTCTTCCGAGCGGGCAGGTACTCACTAAGGGCAATGCTCGATCGAGTAATTGCCCTTAGTGAGTATGCTCGCTCATCTCTAGCTAACAGCAATGTTGTTCCGATTTTTTAACTAATGGAACCTGAAACTGTTATCATTGTGTGTGGAGTTCTAATAGCAACAGGTGCACAGAGATGATATTGTAGTTTATCTGTGTGGTACTGAATAGCACTGAAATCTGAAAACTCATTAAACATTGTAAATGATGAGACAAAGATGAAAACACGGATTAAATGGCTGAGCGCACCTAATTCAATATATGATGCCCAAGGGGACCCAACTCATGAGCGAGGCATTCATTAGCCGTATGTATGGTTTCTCTCTACTGTACACCAACAGCTGGCCCCAGCTATCTGGCTGGCTACCGGCAGAGATGTTCGTCCCCTTTAACCATGGGGTGCTGGCAGTCATATATCTGCTGTCTTTCTCCAGCAGTGAAGCAGTCTTTAGCTAATCACATTTTTCATCATTGCTATTTACTAGGCTGTCACTTTGTGAACAACACATCCGCATGCAGATGCTGCTTTGCAGTTGCAAATATAATGTCGCTATGCTTATCTATGAAGAACATAAAGCATTGAGCCAGAACGTAGCGCTCGCTTGTCACTGTGCACTGCTCTGGCTGCAATGTCAGTTTGACCTAGTATTCTACTATTTGCTCTGTATAACATTTAATGCCACTTTTTTATACTAGTGAATAAAGTGCAACATATTTTCATTTTTAAAAATACACCCTTTGCTACAATTAATTGCATTTTTAAGATTGTTATAGTCGTAAGACCGCCTGCACGCGAACGGATTTGAATTGCGGAATCCGTGATCAGCCCCCGCAGTGATGATCCGCTGTAATACTCGCCCATTGGATGGCATTAAGTTCTGCAGCTTCAAGCAGACGTGCGGATGCAAATTGCAATTATTTTTGAACGGAAGAAAACAATTTGCAGCATGGTCTATTCTTTAGCCGATTCTGCGTGGATGGGCTCCATTTCTTTGGGAGTGATGGGATCGCAGTGCATACATGTTTACATTGCGGATGGGTGCAGCTTTATAGGCAGAAAGCCTGCTAGAAGATCACATAACAAAATGAATATAAGGAAGCAGGAATGTGGGGAAACGACAGTGCGAGACAGATTTTTTCGGAGAACACCAAACCATTGTCCATTGCCGTAACCGTGTTATTGGATATGGGTAGGTTCATTGCTCTCCCAAGCCAGGAGAATGGTATGCCGTTCTACAAGCAGTTCTAAGCTCTCACCACCACGAAAGCACGAGAGAATGTCGTCTGGGCATTAACCTTTTGTTTAGAAGGTGTTTTTCCCTGGGGATTGGGCAGCTTTCTGATGTAATCATTTTCTTGAGATCTTTTTTCCATGTGGATGATACGCTGTGCATCTGTGCGGAAAATTCGCCTGCAATCCCAAGCTTAAAGGGGTTGTCTCGCGGCAGCAAGTGGGTCTATACACTTCTGTATGGCCATATTAATGCACTTTGTAATGTACATCGTGCATTAATTATGAGCCATACAGAAGTTATTCACTTACCTGCTCCGTTGCTAGCGTCCCCGTCGCCATGAATCCGTCTAATTCTGATGTCTTCTTGCTTTTTTAGGCGCGCTTGCGCAGTCCGTGCTTCTGGCTGGTGAATGGGGCCGCTCGTGCCGGAGAGCTGGTCCTCATAGCTCCGCCCCGTCACGTGTGCCGATTCCAGCCAATCAGGAGGCTGGAATCGGCAATGGACCGCACAGAGCCCACGGTGCACCATGGGAGAAGACCCGCGGTGCATCGTGGGTGAAGATCCCGGCAGCCATCTTGGTGAAGGAAGAAGAAGGAAGACGTCGCAGAGCGGGGATTCGGGTAAGTAATAAAATTTTTTTTTTTTTAACACATCCTTTGGGGTTGTCCTGCGCCGAACAGGGGGCCTATGGAAAAAAAAACCCGTTTCGGCGCGAGACAACCCCTTTAAGCAGCAAAGCAGACAAGATTTGCAAAAATCTTGTCCACACACTGCGGACAAGCTGTGCGGAAACGGACATCCCACGTGAAATTCAAATCAGCAGCGTGTCAATTGTTTCACCGTTTCCACTTAGGGCTCTCTCCTCTCTATGGGAAGAGATTCCCGCAGCAGAATATAGACGGACAGGCCGCTTCAAACCTGCGTCGGACGGACAGTGTGATGCCGACACAGCCCACCAAATTAACTTAAAGCACTATTTTGATTCAAATTTCAAAGTATTGTTTAGTCCGATATGCTGCAGCATTTCAGAATAACACACAGACTGGGCAATGGGCATACATGGTATGGGCAGCATGAACCCGGTGCCAGGTTGCCTTTAAGCCTTATTTACATAGAATAGCACCATCCATATATCTAGCTATTGCAGGGTTCTTGGCTCTTGTTGTCATATATATGATTTTTACCTGTAATTTTTGGAGCCAAATAACTAGAGGTTAACCTGTAAAATAGTTGAACACGTGTATTCTAGAACTATTCTACCAGGCAGATTCATCTAAAGTAGTGTATGACATAAACCTCATTACTAGAAAACTGCTGTTAGGTTTACTTTTTCCACCTGCGGTCCCTATTACAGCGTACATCGCTGAGATGGAAGGGATGGCGTTACCTTTTCTCTTAGCTTGCAGCTAATGCTCTCAGTTTTATTGAAAAACCGTTTCCAGTGCCCTTTTAAATGCTTAGAATTTACCATCACTGTAGCTTTTTTACTTTCTTATGGGACACACCGATTTAAAGGCTCTGCGCCTTTTTCAGTCAATTTTCTGTTTATTTGCACATAATTTGTGCTACAACATATTTTTCTAATTAGGTTTAATTAATATCTTTGCTCCGTTTGGCTTCACAGCTTGCATGTACTCCAATACATAGCAAGCTGCTGCATACCATTCATAGTAAATTCCATCAAAACGGGCTTTCTGACGGCTCATCTCCAGCCCCTCTCTCTCCTCTCCTGAGCGCTCATTTCCTGAGTTCTGATCAAACCTGATTGATTAATAAGCACTCAGGAGGCTTATCTCTACATTACACACAAGTTCGGCACTATGGAGCAATTCCAGCAACCTCATTGGTTCTGATTCAAAATTCCAGCAACCTCAGTGGTTGTTTGGCTTGTCTGATTCAAGCTCATTGGTTGTTAGTGCCGAACTTGAGTGTAATATAGATATATGCACTCAGGAGAGAGAGTAGGGTTGGAGAGGAGCCATCAAGAAGCCCCTTTTAATGGAATTGAATGGCGTGTAGCAGCTTGCTATGTATTTAAAGACCTGCAAGCTACTGAAGCCACAGGAAGGATTAATCAAACCCAATTCATAAAAATATGTTTAGCACAAAATGCATCAATCAAATCATTAAAAAAGGTCATGCCGATATAAACTGCAATGGATGCCAAAATAGGAACTAGACTTAGAAGATGAATAGTTGGAAACATTCTCTTTATGCCTCATGTCCACGGGGAAAATCAGGCCCTCTACGGATTCTCCATGGAGAATCCGTAGCGGGTCCCTCCTGCCCTGCGGACATGAGGGCTGAAAATAGGAATAAACTCACCTGCTGCGGGCCGTGTGTGTCTTCCTTCCTTCGCGGCCCTGCTGCGTGTCGCGCGCATGCGCTGGGCACATCCGCCAGGCCGAAGAACGAAGATCCTCCCGCGAAGGAAGATCTGCATTGCCCAGAGCAGGTGAGTTTAATTCAGGCGCGGGTCTCCTGCAGATCCGGACGGCTTCCACAGGCTTCAATAGAAGCCTGCGGGAGCCATCCTCGCAGGAGACCCGCACCTAAATGGAGCATGTCCATTTTTTTCATGCTCCAGAAATGTTTTCATTAATTTTTATTGAGCATCCGCGGGTATTTATCTACCCGTGGGTGGTCAATGCATCCCTATGGGACGCGGATCCGCTGCGGATTTTAATTGTTTCCTTTCCCCGTGGACATGAGGCCTAAGACCTCCAATAGATCCCTTTAAAAAAAGAAGTTTTTACCATTATTCCTAAACATAGCACCACTCTTGTCAGTTTCTGGTATTGCAGCTCATCGCCATTCTACATATCATTCTTGTTTTTCTCTACTATTATTAAGGCATCCTTTTTGATTAGCAGAGTACATGAAGAAGAATTCAATAGACGTTTACCTGCATCTGCTAAATGGGCTTTATTAGTTCTACTGTTTATAGCAGACGCATCTTTCAAGAGATCAATCTTTCTTGACCTAGAAGTAAATATCCCATCATTCTCTGCCAACATGTTGAGAATCACAATGTCAGCATATGCGGCTCTTTATATAATAGCATTAGCAATCTTGAGAATCCTGCTTTTAATGCAGTACACTATTACCCTTTCTGCTTCATTTTAAGATAGAGATCGCTTCTCCAAACTTTTATTATGGAGTGAATAGCTTGTCTGATGGGTTTCATTTTTTCTCGTTTGAGCTTCTGAACGTTGGCTTTCGCTTCGGCAGAATAAGAAATGCTTGTTATAACTCCTAATCAAATAATTTTGTTTTGTATCTTAAATCCATGCTTCCTGGGCACAGCTTCCATCTATATGACAAATAACAATAAATATCCCTCTCTTATGATTTGCTTGAAGTTTTAGACATGTTTGCAGCCTACAAAAGCTGGGAACAATCATCATCTAAATAAAGCCGAGGCGCGTATCATCGCTCTTGTAATTGGAAGAGACAGCCAGGCCATAACACTGAGCACATAACTCTACGAACATTTGGCCTTTCATGTTTTTCTGCTTCCCCCGTGTCCTGAATATTGCAAACTTTGCTACTCTCCAGACTAGGAGCTGATTATTAATGCTTGCATTGCAAGCAGGCGTCCTCCATTGCCGAACGGCAGACAGCTGTTCATTTTATTGATAATTTAATCTTAATTTTCTCTTGACTTCTTTGCAATTTAAAACTGCAAATTTCCAAAGTTCTGGTAGTATATATTGCTTCACTTGTCTGAGCTGCACACCGCCTACTGACATTAGCTTGTATGGATTGTTTACTAGCTTTGCCAAATGGAAGCAAAATGCACTAGTCTTTGCTGACTCTTCAGCACTTTATTTAATGCACAGTCTTGCATTGGGAGACTCGTCTTGTATGGAAATAAACTTCAGATCTCATAGATATCCTGTTGTTTTTTTATATTTTCCAATGGTGACAACCTCACAAGTGAAGCGTTGATATTATTTTACCTTCGTTTGCATATTACTTTTTCGAGTTATTAGTGTTTTTCAGTAGGAAACAGTGGAGAGGGGTTTTTTTAATGCAAAGCTCATGAAGTTTGATTATTCTTTTAGACAAAAGCACACTATCAGATTTCTTCACCCGATGTATCTGCAAAAGAAAATGGTCAACTTCAGTGATGCCCAACTGGTGACTCAGGGGCCTTATAGGGTCTTCAATTTATGGTCCCCCCAGGGAAAGGCAAATTCATATGGTGCAGTTGCCTTCCCCAGGATGATGATCAGACATGATTACTCTCTAGATGGTCACTAACTTTATAAAGATTTCTGCTTATGTAATAGCCAGTATGATAACTAGTGATAACCGAAAGAGGGTTGTCCTGTTGAGATAATTCCTTTTAAAGCAATTCTCTGGTTTTGGGACAAAAATATGTTCGGAACCAAGGCATGCAAGGAGTATATTGCCTGCAGTTGGTATGTTCTTCCTTCCATTCGATCCATTGGTACCAAGTCTTGTTTTTGTCCATCCAAGATGGTCAGTGCAGTCTTCGGACTACCCAATCCCCACAGTGCATTGCTAGTGTTAGACTACCAATGCACTATGTCTGCTGTTTGATTGGCCAGAGCTGCTCATATGATCAGCAGTGGCCAGTCATAAAGCAGAGCATAGTGTGCATCAGGTAGTTGGAAACCTTTAGTACGTATAATCAATACTTGCACCACATTCACCTGGACTTGTATTTCCATTAGAAATCCAGTGGAGAATTCCAAGGTGCATGGACATGCTGTGAGTTACTCAGTCATAGGGTATCAAAAAATGTCCATGGCATTACTTACACAATGGAACACAGTGAAGACGTCATCAATAAGTGGATTGAATTTGGCACAACAGTGACATTACTAAAAATTAAATGTCCCTCAAAAATTGACCAGAAGGAAATTGGTCTGGGAGGCTGCCAAGAGGCCTTCAGCCACATTAACCCCTTAAGATGGCACGCCCGGAAATTTTCCAGGACGAGCTCCACTGCTCATAGCAACATAGCCTGGAAGATTTCCGGGCTATGTATCACTATGGGAGCTGCAGAGTACAATGCCACAAGCTGTGACAGTGTGCTCTGCCTGCACAGACCCAGAGAGAAAAAAGCAAGGGCTTTGAAAAACCAGCAGAAGATATTGCCGACATGCCGGCAATCTCCTGCTTTGTTTACAGGTTGCCATAGAGACCATCGGCTTGTCAGAAGCAAGCCGATGGTCTCTGTGGCAGGGAGAGCTGGTTGTTAGCTGTCAGAGGACAGCTAGGTACCAGCTCTTACAGCAGAGATCAGAGAAAACCTCTGATCTCTGCTGTGTTAACCCCTTACATGCTGCAGTCTATGTGACTGCAGCATGTAAAGGGCTGTCACTGCAGCATGTAAAGGGCTGTCACCATCGGACCCCCGGAATGTGATCAGGGGTCCTGATGGGTCCCTGTGGAAGTCCCCTAAAGGGACAAAAAAAATAAAATTAAAAAAAAAAAGTTAAAAAATTATAAAAAAAATAATAAACACTTGTCTCCCTTTACTTTGTAAAAAAATCAAAAATACAATCACACATGTGGTATCCATGCGTCGTAATGACCCAGAGAAGGAAGTTGAAGTACTGAAATGGAACTAATACTGTGCTCCCCCTATAATGCTGCTAGTGATATGTTAGTGGGGCCTGTCCTAATGCTACGGCTGAAATGTTACTAATTATGGGCTCTGCCTATACCGCTGCTAATGGTATGTCTCTGGGGTGTGGAAACAGAGGCTTCCCAAAGACATGATGGCGGCGAGGCCATTTCCCACCAACGCTGTTACTGTTAAGGTGCATATAACCACGGACACGTGGAGAGGACACGTAGTGCCTCAAAAACATCCCCCGCCACAGCCCACTTAATCCTGGCCACATTCCGAAAACCAACAAAATAAAACTGCGCTACTAGGTCCGCAGTCACCACCACATTACCACCAACGCGGTTACTGTTAAGGTACATATTACCAGTCTGACTGGGGCATGCAGTGTGGGCCGAAGCCCACCTGCATTAAGCACGACATTACTACCTCAGCTGTGTTGGGCAATGCAATGGGATATTTTTATGTACCGCCGGTGGCTTCCTGGCACCCACCCTTGCTGTGGGTCCACAGAGAATTATAAATGCATCTGTTTCCACTTCTAAAGAACCCCAGTCAGACTGGGGCATGCAGTGTTGGCCGAAGCCCACCTGCATTAAGCACAACATTACTACCTCAGCTGTGTTGGGCAATGCAATGGGATATTTTTATGTACCGCCGGTGGGTTCCAGGGAGCCACCCATGCTGTAGGTGCACACGGAGTTTAACCTACATGTGTCCACTTGTAAAGAACCCCAGTCTGACTGGGGCATGCAGTGTGGGCCGAAGCCCACCTGCATTAAGCACGACATTACTACCTCAGCTGTGTTGGGCAATGCAATGGGATATTTTTGTGTATCGCCGGTGGGTTCCAGGGAGCCACCCATGCTGTCGGTCGACAGGGACTTCACAATAGGGAGTTGTACCTGCCTGTGTCTATGAATTAAAAAGCCAGGTCTGACTGGGGCATGCAGACACCTTGACAGAATGAATAGTGTGTGGCACATAGGTTCCCCATTGCTATGCCCACGTGTGCAGCTCCTGATGGCGGTGGCACAGGATTATATTTCTCATTGCTTCTGTACAGCATTGTGGGCTATCGCCCCACCCCTTTTAAAGAGGGTCGCTGCCTAGCCGTGCCAACCCTCTGCAGTGTGTGCCTGCTTTTCCTCTGGCAGACGCACTTATAAATAGACATGAGGGTGGCGTGGCATGAGGGCAGCTGAAGGCTGGGCAGGGACAGCTTGGTGTGCGCTGTGGACACTGCGTCGTGCAGTTGGGGGGGGGGGGGGGGTTGGGCAGCATGTAACCCAGGAGAAGTGGCAGCAGAGTGTCATGCAGGCAGTGATTGTGCTTTGTTGTAGGTAGTGTGGTGCTTAGCTAAGGTATGCCATGCTAATGAGGGCTTTTCAGAAGTAAAAATTGTTGGGAGGGGGGGGCACTCTTGCCGGTATTGTGGCTTAATAGTGGGACCTGTGAACTTGAGATGCAGCCCAACATGTAGCCCCTCGCCTGCCCTATCCGTTGCTGTGTCGTTCCCATCACTTTCTTGAATTGCCCAGATTTTCACACATGAAAACCTTAGCGAGCATCGGCGAAATACAAAAATGCTCGGGTCGCCCATTGACTTCAATGGGGTTCGTTACTCGAAACGAACCCTCGAGCATCGCGATAATTTCGTCCCGAGTAACGAGCACCCGAGCATTTTGGTGCTCGCTCATCTCTAAATATAATGTGTTTTACAAAACGGCAGAGATATTGCTTTACCTGTTGTAGCGGTGTATTACACAGAATGACCTGTAGTGTGTGCTAGTCAGGCATTCTAATACCTGCAAGAGGGAAAGAAAGGGTTAATACCCTAGTTGTAACAAGAGTTAGCTACAAAAGAGGCTGCTGTGCAGGAAGCAGGAGAGAGAGGACCAGTGCAGCAGAGCTGAGGTGCTGCAGGCTGGTGGCCTAGCAAAGGCCAGAGTCCGACAGGGACGACAACCCTGGACTCGCATCCAAGGTGGGGTGCATATGAACTGTGTTTTCGTTGTTTGCTGTCTGCTATGAAAATAAAGTCTGCAGGAGCCAAGGATAAAGAAATCCACGTCTCTGGAGTTTCTACGTGTGTGGTGCGCCATTTCCATATAAGAGAGGTCAGTGATCCTGAGGCGAGTGCACCCCGCTTGCTACACTGTGGTCTTCCTCTCTACTTAGTTCTCGGGCATGCTCAGTGCCTTCACATTCTGTAATGATGACACAGTTTGTACAGTCGTCAATGTGCACTCATCAGTAACTGGCAGTGGGGCATTGTGGGAGATGTAGTTTCCGCATTCCCCAGTGGACAATTTAAATTAAGTGAAAATCTAAAGCTGGCTAGAATAGCAGCGGTGGTGCAAGTTGGCGAAAAATAGGTACTGAAGTTCAGTTTGACGACTTAGATGTATGTTTGGAATAATGACAATAAGTGAAAAGGTTAGAGACATTTAAAAAATGTTGCCCCGTCTCCGTAATAACCCTTTAAGTATCAGACAATGGTCCTAGTATACAAGTACATGTATTATATTTGTGTATGGAAAAACTTGCCAATCCATGTCATTTTCATGTGTCTGTCTCTAACATGAGATCTAATAAATGGTCAACGGATCTGATTTCCTTTCAAGCCAAGTACGTTACTGTACATTCCTCATTCTTTTCTGTAGCGAGAAAACTATAGATGCTTCTTATGTATATGAATAGTATTTAGGGTGTAATAATGTGTATTCAATTTTGTGTAGACTCCGGTAAGCTATGTAAATCCCCATTACTTTCTGAAGCTCTTTATGTGAAATGGAATGCCTAGAGGAACATGTATTGTAGTAAAAAGGGAATAGTAAAGTGTAGGGGATCATAGTAGCTCACTTGAAAATCTGATGAGAGTAAATCTGTTTTGATCATTGTGTATTGACTCTGTCGGCATGTGTTTTGATTTACATTAAAGAGCGGGTCTTTCATTTATTTTATTATTTACACTTCCGGCTTGTCTTTAGTACAGGGATTTTGCTATACTTAAAGTCTGTAAACTTCTAGGTTAGAAGTTTTACTTTTGCCACTCGAGAACTATCCACTCATCAAAATTTCATGTAGAGGCACAAGCTGCTTAGTACATTTGTTCCACTGTGAATTTCACAATAAAGCTGGAGAGAGGGGTTACCGATGCCGTAAATGCTTGAAAACTGTTGAAATATGACAGTTTTAAGTATCGTTTTATTTATAGATAAAATTACAGTGCAGTCTGCTCCAGACCCGTCTTATAAATTATACTATACAGCCCTTTGGAATATACGAGCCTTTGGAAACTCCGTTTAACAGCTTTACTCCCTTGTCTATTTTCTTTCGATATAGTTCAAGTGTGTTCTATTAATCCATGTAGAAGTATAGTAAGCACAAAAAGTTTGTGTTAAATTGCACCTAGCACCTGTACAGTTATTGTTTGGATCTCTTTCTCTGCAAGTTGTGAAGGTTATGGAAGAGATATATCAATACTGGTGTAAGAGAAAAGCAGAGTAGTTGCCCATGGCAGCCAATCAAATCCATCCCTCATTTTATAGAAGCACTTTGGAAAAAGAAAGCATGGATCTGATTGCTTGCTAGCAGTTACTCCAATTTCCATTGCACCAGTTCTGACAAATCCCCCCTATGACTTTGCTTCATTTAGAGTGGCTGTAAACACAAAGGGACAGATTTACTAATCCCGTGTAACGAACTTAGTCCAGGCACTATAAAAAATTGCCAAATTTATCAGATGATAAATTTAGATGCTTTTGTCTAACTTCATCATTTCTGTTGATCAAATTTTCGTACAAATTTGGCATACGTCTCATTTAAGCCATGCTCTCTTTTTTCTAAACCACCCCTTTCCCGTTAAGTCACAGCCCATTATCAAGCAGTGCAGGAGACTGTTTGATTTTATGCATTTGTTTCATAAATGGACCTAGAACTTGATATGATATTAGGTTAAAGAAATGTATTAAATTTTGTGGTATTTATTACAAGATCTGGGTGTCATTACATTAGTAAATCTGCCGCAGAGACTATTGGGCTCATCTGAACAGTAAAACAATTGGAACAATGATTGGTATGTTGGGGTATTTTCACACAGAGCAGACTTTCTATAAATTCTGCACAGAACAAGCTTTAGTACAGTGATTTAGGAGTTCCTACATTTTACTGTGATAAGGTAGCCGATTTCACCCTTTCCAGTGCATAATAATTTAGTATAAAGACAAAGTCTTGATCTGAGGCATTCTATAGCATCAGAAGTTTATAAAACTTTGTAGGCAAACTCACACCACAAGGATTCCATACACTTAATATGAAATTAAAGGCCTGTTTACATGAAAAGACAATCTTTCAAATGGTTAAAAGATTGACAGTTTTAGCAATTATTTTGCATAAAGTGTTAATGGACACTAATGTTCATTAACACTTTATCACTTTCATTTGCGTGTAAAAGGGCCATGTGGACTGGGCTCTGCACACAGCTGCATCGTTCTCACACAGGCTGTCGGCGGAATACAATGTAATCTCTGGCACCCGGTGAGAACACATCGTGCGGTCTGTGTTATCTCTTTCCAGCTGAACGATGGATTTTAAGCTTACCTTAAAATCATTGTTCAGATGAAAAGGGAATGATGGCCACATTTACATGCAACAATTATCGCTTGTTTGCCATCGTTTGAACAAATTTTGAGCAATAATAGTTCAGTGTAGAAGGGTCTTAAGTCTCAAAACTTATTGTGAGGGAACTACTGTACTCCATAAGTAGCTTGCCCATAGAGCTAGAACAAGTTCATATTAGACCCTCCTAACTGAAAACTTTCCTACTGGATAGTGATCAGTTCAGTATGGTATTAAGGGCTTATTCACACGAGTCTATATCGGCTGCCGTTTTCATGACCAGTCGCTATATGCTACTAACCCTTTCCCTCCCCATAGCCATGCTCACTTCCTCTCTCCACCAGCTGTGTGCAATGGGAGGGGGCATGGCAGGGGTAGAGCCAAGCTCCCGCCCCCTCCCCACCCCTGGTCCATAGCCAACAATGGGAGGAGGTGGGGCTTAGCTCTGCCCCATCTCACCCTCCTCCCATTGCAAACGGCCGGAGAGGAGAGGAGGGGAGCCTGGGAGGGAAGGGGAAGCGAGCTCAGATGGTAGTGTATATCAGCTGTCCATGAAAACTGCGGCCAAATATACACGCGTGTAAATAAGCCCTTAAGGTGTAACCATCTGAGAACGCCTTTAGTCTATGTCTGTGTTTCTAAAGGCTTACACACATTTGCATGGAGCCTGTACAGAAGTGCAGGGATGGAATACAGTAAGTACAAAGCTGCACGGCCTCTGTGCACTGCCTTACAGGCTCTGTTGGCTGAAGTACAGTACTCTACAAATTAATTTGGACAATTGGGAAAAATGAAGATGATTTCAAGTATGATCAAAGTGTGTTTCCAAGATCAAGAAGTGAAAGAGCTGTGCAGAAAACTGTTGGAATTGGTGTCTAAGAAAAAAACACCTAATCAAGGATAAAGGAGGATTCATCATTTTCTATAATCTGTGAACTTGATAAGACTTAATACCATCACTTTTATCTCTTTATTTTCTTGTTTGTGCCAATTAATTTACACAGTACTGTGTGTACAGATATATTCTCCCTTAGGAAAAAAAAAATATTAACCCTTTCCAATCCACTGTCTGACCTCTGAAGACATGATTTAAGGCTGTACAGCTCTAATGTTGGAAGACCTTCGTCTGGGTTCTCTTACTGTATATTGCCAGCCTCTCTGCTGTCGGAGCCTAACCAACCTGTCACCTCATGCAGTACTGGCTTTAGCCAGCAGATAGCACCGTTGTATAATGGCAGAAAAAGAGTAAGCCCCCTAGGAAAAGCAGGATACAAATTGGATTGGAAAGGGTTAATCCCGTGACACCAGAAAGGACACATTTATGTCTTGGCCTGCCGCGTTTATATGGAGTAGGATCGGAAGCTGATCCCGCTCCATAGACAGCACGTGGCAGTCATCTTTGAAAGGTGACACCTGCCCGCAACAGCTGCAATCAGCGATCACACTGATCATGAATACTGATGTTAATTCTGGTAGCAAAATTTAAATTAAAATGTTATGATTGCTAGAAAATGGCAGCAGAAAATAATTCACTGAACCCGGAAGTTCGGATCTGACTCTGCGGGGGCTACATAAAGCAGTTTTAAAAAAATATTTTTTACATGGAAAAATATATTTTTTGAGGAGCTAATACATTTTAAAATAAAACTGATATGAAGGTTTTGGTGATGGGTCCTCTTTATAGGCCCTTTTATATGCAACAATTATTGTTCAGATTGTCACTGCAATCTGAACACTAATCTTTCAGTGTAAACACTGGCAGCGACTGAACAATAATTTATTCACTTATTGTTCAGTTTAGACAGGCATAAGAATCAACCGACAATCAGCCTATGTAAACAGGCAATCATTCATCTATGAACGACTTCCTGTTAGCTTCCAGGCAGCCGTCTCCATTCACAGCAATCTCCAGCCTGCTCTGCCTCCTTTCACTGATAATCGCTAGGACGACTGCTGGGTGCCTAAGTACCCGACAATGGTCATGTGTAAAAGGAGCCTAAAGGCCCATTTACACGTAACGATTATCACTCAAAATTCATTCAAATGAATTTGAGCAATAATCGTTCAGTGTAAATGCGAAAAAATTGCTCACTTATCGTTAACAGTTGCTTGAGCTGACTTTAAGCTTTAAAAACCATTGGCTCGCTGCCTTGTCTTTCTGTGTAAATGCTTCCCGCTCCGCACTCCCCATAGGAAGTGAAGCGGATAAAAAGCCCGCGAGCTGGCAGCAAGTCTTTCTGTTTGAATGCTCTGCATGAGCGCTGGCGACCTAAGCGGTGATGTCATGGCTCATGCAGTCGTGCAAAAGGCTGTGGGCCCGTGTAAAAGGCCTTAACTGTGAGCTAAGCTAATATAAAAAGCCCTACAGGCTTTTTCTTGCACCACACCTTGACCCCTTTGCGTGACCTTTGGAGGATGCTTTTGGTCTCCTTAGATTTGTGACATCCTCACAACCACCGTAAAATCATAAAATTTGAGTTTGATACATCGAGTGGCCTGTTAGGCAAGGTCAAAGTTCCTATTTTAAGTCTAGCGGCTCTGTTGTGCATCAGTCAGCAACACCGCTAGGGAGAGTCAGGGCTCCTTCACACTGGCGGGGCGATATCAGGCAGTGAATCATGGCCCAATTTCACCCTCGCAATCTATGTGGAAACCCCTGGATGCGAGGCGTTTTCACACAGAAACATTCAGCCCCTACGGGGCTGAAGGAATCCCCCGTTGCACCTGTCACAGCTGCGGCAGGGGATCGCGATGTTCTCCTATTGTTTTTTAATGGGGCCACGTTGCTGCCGCCAGCCCCATTAATAACAATGGGTGATATCGCAAAAAGAAAGGGCATGTTGCAATTTTTTTCCCTACATAGCATCACAACACGGTATCATGCAGGGAAATATCGCAAATGTGAATGAAGCCATTTTATGCTCTCGTGGCGAACATTGTGTCAATCTAGTTAAACAAAACCAAACATCAGTCGGACAAAAATAATCACCGATGGGCGCACACCACTCAAAGGTAGTGACAACAGCTCATTGTAAAAACAGATCTAGAACCCTAGAAGAAAGCCTATAGTTCCTGCTATATTTGAAGTTCCTTCAACATGAAACGCTGTAGCTTGAAAGCTATTTTATGATGGACTGATGAGTAGACAATTGATCGGATTGATAGTCTATCTTGGGTTGAAGTGGACTGAGGTGTATTTTACTGTCAGAAAGGCATTAATTCTGTAGTAATTGGACAGTTAGTTGCTGTTGAAAGCTTTATAGCTTGTCTATAATTTTGATGCAGAACCGCTGTTCTAGAATTATGAAACCCTATTAATAAGGTGCAAAGTGTTGGCTTCCCCTCCTATTGCCAATAGGAACATGTTGTTTTTAACAGTAACTTGATTTGTTCTGGCATTTTCTCGCTCTGTCTGACATTACTGCATGGTCCCTGCTGACACCTCTTCATTTTCGCACATCATGCATTTAGACCTATAAACCAGTACAGTGGTTTTCTCATCATAAACTAGCACCATTTCACATTGCTCTGACATTATCTCTGTATGTCTGCTCTATGAAAGCAGACGTAGATTTTTTTCCTACTAAGAGACAAATAACTGTAAAGGGATTGAGTTATCACGGTTGACGTCCTATTAGAATCCAAAAATAGTATTTTTACTTATAGCATTTTATATGGACCTATGCTTATTGAATTAATTCTATACTGCAGCTATAGACAATTGTCATTGAATCTATTGATCAGTCTGCAGAAAAAGTATTGCTGTATTATAATGTTTAAGTTGAAGAAAGCATGCAATGGCTCAGACTTGTTGACTTTTGTCTATCTCTTGCAGGGTTGTACAGTACTGGCCCACAAGAGTACCCTAGAACACTCCAGTAGGCCAAAACTTTCACACAATAGTAGCCCCTAGTACAATAAAACCTCACCAGTACGTGATGGAGCCTACCACTGGGATTTATTTCTTATGTCATAACCACAATAAAAAGGAGTTTCAGGGCTTATTCATTAATAACCCCTTCTCAACATATGTCATACATGTATAGCACATGTCAGGTGTCATTGCATGGAGCAGATTCAGGATCCAAACTTGCTCCATACATGGCAGGCGAAGCCAATGTTGTTGCTGTTAGCTGTTTAGTCGATTACGGCCCCTCGGTGGACCCAAAGGTGAGCCTCCTCCATCTTTTTCAGTTTTGCACTGCTTCCTTCAGTTGTGTGATATCCATGTCAGTATCAGCCATCGTGTCCTTTGGTGCCTAGGTCTTCTTATGCCACTGATCTGTCCAAGCATAATAGATTTTTTTTAGCAATTCTGCTCACATTACATGGCCAAAATATGTGCGTCTGACAGCCAATATCAACCTACAACAGCCAATGTCCATTCTGCTATCAGCATTTAAATGTCCCATTTGGGACTGAGATGTTTTGAATACCCCGTCCAGGATGGCATTGCTCCCCGGGACTGCCACAAATATGTGCTTATGAAGACGTGCCTGTGGCATGTCTTAATTGAATGTTGGCCAACATATAGTATAATGCAATACTATAATATATAGTATTGCAATGCTATAGATTATTTCATTATACTGCATAAACGACCACAAGTTCAAGTTTAAAGTAGAAATAAGTAAAATACAGATTTTTTTTAATATTAGAAGTATTAAAAGTAAAAAAAAAAAAAACTTTCTTGTCATTGCTTCAAAAAATAAAAAAATAACAAATGGTATTGCTTCATTTGTAAAAGTCCAATTAATTAAAAGATTACAGTGTTAATCCTGTAGGTTGAATGCTATCAGCAAAAACAATGCAATGACGAAATTGCGCTTTTTTGGCCAACCTCTGTCCAAAAAGAAGAAATGTAATGCAAAGTGAATAAAAAGTCATATGTACACAAAATCCTGACAAGCATATTTACCAAACTATTAAATCTGTTCCTCCAACATCTTATATGTAAAAATCAGGTTGTTTTTTTGTTTTTTTTTACCATCAAGGCAGGCACCAGACAATGTTAGGAAAGTTCCTAACTAGAGATGAGCGAGCACCAAAATGCTCGGGTGCTCGTTACTCGAGTCGAACTTTCAGTGATGCTCGAGAGTTTGTTTCGAGTAACAAACCCCATTGAAGTCAATGGGCGACTCGAGCATTTTTGTATATGACTGGTGCTCCGCTAAGGTTTTCATTTACAAAAATCTTAGCAAATCACCAAAGTCATGTAAAAAACACAGAAATGGATAGGGCAGGCGAGGAGCAACATGCAGGGCTGCATTTCGGGCTCCGAGGTCTCACTATTAAGCCACAATAGTGGCAAGAGTGAGACACCCCCCCCCCCGCACTGTCAGCATAACGATCGTTCTCCTCTGCCACAGCTGTAACAGCTGTGGCAGAGAAGAACGATGTTAGCCCATTGAATTCAATGGAGGCGGCAATACAGCCAGCTCCATTGAAAGCAATGGGCTGCCTGCAAGCGCGGGATGAATTTTCGGGAAGGGCTTAAAAATATAAGCCTTTACCTGAAAAAGAAAGATTTTAGTGTAAAAAAGAATAAAAATGCAGGCATTCTCTTCAATGGAGCCGCTGCTGCTGCCGGCGACTCCATTGAAGACAATGGTCCGCTGGCACACCTGAATTCTTTTTCAGGGAAGGACTTTACATATAAGCCATTCCCTGGAAATGAATTAAAAGTGATTTAAAAAACAAAAAAAATAGATACTCACCTCCCTTCAGCTGCCGGGGCACAGCCGCGTGTTCTCCTGCTGTCCCCTGCACTGTGGTGCTGAACTGCTGTCATTCAGCTGAGAGCTGCGCTGAGCCAATCAGAGGCAACACTCACTCACCCATTCATGAATTCATGAATGGGTGTGAGTGAGATCTGCCTCTGATTGGCTCAGCTGAGCCAATCAGGGGCATGTCTGACTCACACCCCCTTCACACCCACTGCAGGCCAGCCGCGCTGAACTCCGTCTGCCGGGACAAGGTGAGTATATATATTTTTTTTATTTTTACACATTTCTGGATGAATTGCAGGGAATAGCTTATATATTTAAGCCCTTCCCGACAATTCATCCCGCGATCGCCGGTAGCCCATTGCTTTCAATGGAGCCGGCTGTATTGCCGGCTCCATTGAATTCAATGGGCTAACGTTCTGCCGGGACAAGGAAAGTATATATTTTTTTTATTTTTACACATTTCTGGATGAATTGCAGGGAAGGGCTTATATATTTAAGCCCTTCCCGACAATTCATCCCGCGATCGCCGGCAGCCCATTGCTTTCAATGGAGCCGGCTGTATTGCCGGCTCCATTGAATTTAATGGTCAGTGCTCGTTTAATCGAGACGAGTACCGCGTGGTGCTCATCTCGAGTAACGAGCATCTCGAGCACCCTAATATTCGAACGAGCATCAAGCTCGGACGAGTATGCTCGCTCATCTCTATTCCTAACCTTTTCCATACTGAACGTCAAAAGAAAACACCTACGATAGCTCTGGCACTTGATATAGAAAAGGCCTTTGACAACCTTTCACGGAGCTATCTTTTTGCAGTCCTTGAAAGGTGGGAATACATGGATCTTACGTTACAGCTCTCCACTCCTTATACTCTTCCTGATTCACAACACTGAAACTACCATGCTCCGACCCAAGCCCAATCCATTTCCAGAGAGTCACAAGGCATGGGTGCCCTTTTTTTCCTACAGGATCCTTAGCCATGGAGCTCCTAGCCTGCTTAATTAGGAATAATCCAAACATAGATGGAATTACACAGAAAGTATAAAATAAGCCTTTTTGCCGATGATATTTCCCTTACTCTAACCAGACCTCTCACTACTCTGCCAAACTTAAAGGCTAGAATGGATAATTTTGAGGCAGTCTCTGGTCTCTTAGTAAATATAGACAAAATAGAAGCCATGTTTATTAATAACTCCCCCCCCCCCCCTTCAAATATGCAAAACTTTATCAAACTCCATTTCGGTTTTCACTGTTTGCAGGCCCAGGAGCACCCCTCCCTAGTGTCCCCTGAGAGCTATCTTTTAGGACAAAAAAATCCAACCCATTTAAAATACCACACCTCTCACCTCTCATCCTTCTACCTCTTTACAGTTTGGAAATTAAATAGACTCAAACACTCCCTAATCTTAGACCATCCACCACTATTCCCCATTTTTCCCAACCAACCTTTCCCTCCCAGCTTGTCACCAGATAGTTTTACTTGGAGGCAAAATAGACGACTTATCTCACTACAACATTCTATCACACTAAATAGACCCATAACATTTCAACAGATCTTTTCCTCAACTTCCCACTCGAGTACCCAATCCGCCATTTGAGAGGCTGTGCGTCTGTTCACCCCTTCAGTCTGGGATGATCTCTCTCCTATATAATGTGTCAACCCTCACATGAAGACGAGCTCCCATTCATGTGATGCTGGAAGGAGAAACTGAACATATCACTCTCAACAGCAAGATGGCACCACTGCTGTGCATTCATTGCTAAGGGCAGCCATCAGGTGATCCTGGCCAAAACCTCCTATGAGATACTATATAGGCCACACTACATCCCCACAATGATACACAAGTTCTCCCCTACTACCTCCCCTAATTGCTTTAGCAACTGTGGGGCACTGGGTTCTGTCTTGCATATCTGGTGGACATGCCCAATGGTGACATCTCTGTGGAAGCAGGTAGCCAGCCAGACATGGAGCGTTTTGGGAAATACATTCCCCCTCACCCCCTCAGTTTGCCTGCTGGCAGACAAACTGACCGGGTGTAATAATCAATATCACAAACTTTCCCAGTTTTTTTGTATGGTAGCAAGGATTTACATAGCATCCCAGTGGTTGAAACCCTCCCTCATTCTAAACCCCATCATAGCTAGAATCTCCAAAATGATGATGTCACATCTGTCTCCTGAGACCTGTGGTTCTGCAGGTGCTCTAGAGTTCTTCTGCACAGGTGTTGTGGATTGTGCTGGCTGGGCGTGTGTGTCTCCAGTCAGCCAATCACTCTAGGTCAGAACACATATAAGCTGTCTTGCCAGTGTGGGTGTGGTCAGCTTTCTCTGTTCTCATACTCTGTGTGTGGTGTGAGCAGGTTCTGTGTGTGGTGGCTGCAAGACATGTTTGTGTTTTGGGTTTTGTTTGGTTGTATCACTGGACTCCTAGTTAGTGTAGGGACTAGCGGTATAGCCAGGAGTCATGCTGTGGCCTGCTAGCTTCCATATTTTGATCAAAATGTCAACAAATACCTGGCATTTATAGTATTAACATCTGGTACTAGTGTTTGCGTGTTTGCTGCTGTATAGTGTGATTATGGCCATGTGTGTCTTCTTACTCTATTCAGTTGACCCTGTCAGTAGTGTCATGTGTATGAGTCCTATCCAGGAGGCGTAGCAAGGGTCCAGATCTGAAGACAGCTGGGCTGCCCTTTATTGGGGCGATGCCCCCGCTCAGGTAGGTCCTTGGTCACCTTCTTTTGTAGTAGATAGATAGATTTGGTAATGTCCGTGTCGGCCCCGGTGCTCACTTGCCCACATGGACGTTACCAAAGAGAGGGAACACCAGGTGGAACAACCACCAAATTAACACCTCACCATTATGTAAAGTTGTGAAAAAAACAAATAAAAACTTTTGAAACTAAAAAGTCACATGTACCCCAAGATTGTATCAGTAAAAACTACAAGTTACCCCTCTGAAGTCTGGAGTCCGGAATCTTCTCTACCACGAACTCGTCCTGGCCCTAAACTTTCACAGTAGGGGGAAATGCTTGTTGTCTTCCCACAAAAGTATTCTCATGAAAAGGTTTTAGTAAGGAAACATGAAAGACGAGCCCCCACAAAGCCCCATTGGTTTAAAAAAAGTTATGGGTGGGGTGGACTAACCCCTTAACGACGGCCCCATCGGGAAACTACGTCCTCAGAAAGTGGGCTTTAATCCTAGAGGACGTAGTTTTATGCATCCTCTTTGGATTAATGCCCACTGACTTGAGGACGTGACAGCTCCATGCTGTCGGTGCCCGCAGGTAGCCGACAGCATGGAGCTGTCAACCCAGGATGCGGGCAGTCTCCCCCGGCATTGCGATCGGCGCTATCCAATCGATAGCGCCGATCGCAAAAAAGTAAACAAAGCTGTGTAAAAAAGTAGAACTTAAGCTGCTCTGATGGATCGGATCCATCATGGCAGCTGAAAATACTCACACGGCTTGTCGGCGGTGTCCCCCGGAGATCTGGTCCTCCCGGACCCGCCGGCGGCCTTCTGCGCATGCGCGCCAGGCGATGACGTCATGCGCAGAAGCCCGGGTGTCCCCGGCAAATTTAAAATCTCCTGGCTCCCGGCTCCTGAAGGTAGCCGGGAACCAGGAGGTGTTACCGGGGACCGCTGTGAGCGGTCTCCGGGCCCGCGATCGCCGCTATCCATTGGATAGCGGCGATCGCGAAAAAGTTGAAAAAGTAAAAAAGTGAAGTTTCACCTCCCCTCATGGATCGGGTCCATGAGGGGAGGTGTAAATACTCACCCCCGGTCCTTTGCGATGTCCCGGGACCCGAAATCCCCGTCTGCGCATGCCCGCCCGATGATTGACATCGGGCGCGTGCACAGAGGGGCTCGAGCCCCGGGTAATTCAAAATTCCTCTGCTCCTGGCTGCCATGTGTAGCCAAGAGCAGAGGGGTGTCACTGGGGACATGATCTTTGTCATCCAATGGATGACAGTGATCATGTAAAGTAAAAAAAAAAGTGCAAAAAGTAAAAATAAAAAAGGGGCAAAAAGTAAAAAAAAAAGTTTAAAAAAGTTTTTAAAAGTTATAAAAAGCTTGCGTTTCATCTCCCTCCACGGATCATATCCGTGAGGGAGGATGAAATGACGTACCTAAGGCCTGCGGATTTATCCGCGGACCTTACCCCAGCTTCTGCGCACGTGCTCGTCGCCAATATTGTAGGCGCAGCGCAAAAGCCGTGGTAATTCAAAATCTCCCTGCTCCTGGCTACAAAACTTAGCAGAGAGCCTGGAGATTTCACGGGGGCCGCGGTGAGCGGTTCCTGGTCACGTGTTCGCCGTTATCCAATGGATAATAGTGATCACGTAAAAGTAAAAAAAGGTGAAGGTTCATCTCCCCTCACCAATGCGATCGGTGAGAGGAGATGAAACTTTTTACCGGAGGCCTCCGTATTTGCACCCCGACGCAATCTTCTTCCGTGAACTTTCCCGTATTCTGCGCATGCGACCGCTGGCAAAACACCGGACACATGCGCAGGAGTCGGGGAGCCCAGGAAACTTAAAATCTCCTTGCTCTCAGCGACCAACGGTCACCGAGAGCCTGGAGCAGTGACGGGTGGCCTCATTGAGCAGTCCCCGGTCACGTGAAAAAAGGTAGCGATCTACCTTTGGCCGGTCTCACATGACTGGATAGGAATTACGGATTCCGCATGCGTCTGATCCGCGGTATTACGCAGATCAATCGCATTGGATTACACAATTCCGCTCACATTAGTGGGTTGGAATTGTGTAATCAATTCGCAGAAAAGAGAACGCAGCAGGTTCTATTTTACCGCGGATATCGGCAACATAGAGCCCATTGTGCTCCATGGTCGTGGATATACCTGCTGCCCATACGCAACTACCTTGTATACGGGCTGCGGGTACCGGTGTCATCGCTAAGCGAGGGTGCTGGAAATAAAAACAACAACAAAAAAAGTGTACTGCGAATGACTGGCTGTGTGAATAGGCAGTTATGCGCAGTACATTACATGGCCGTCACAGCCGGGCTCACAGATGGGATCTGCTGCAGGCCTCCGCTAGCAGATTCCGCCTACGGCTGCGTGAGCCTGGCGTTATTCAGACCGCTACCTGTAATACGCAATTTACAAGAAGCCCCGGGAACGCTCGCCTTCCTGCAGTTCCAGAAGCAGCTTGTTGAGTGCCTTCTATGTGAGACCACCGCACCTCATCAAGCTTACGGAGACTCACGGAGCGCCACTTTTTACACCCCATACCCGCCACTGAGGTCAAGAAATACCCCCAAAAAGCATGAGAGGAGGTGCATGGTTTTATTGCCCCATGTACCCATCCCAACCAGCCTCTGTAATTACCCCTGTCTTTGGAAATACTACACAGTTCACATTATTACTTTTATCTAAGATTTGGGGAATGCCGAAAAGGGCGCGGAGGGGGGGGATATTTTTAGGGAGTCAATTTTTATTCCGTACAAATGAGCAATGGGGCCTTGAATTTATTCAGTTGAGCCCTGCAATCCAACGGGTGTTCCCTCCATTACAGGCCTTGCCATGTTTCCAGTAAGTAGATTAGGGCCACAATGGGTATGTTTCTGAACACGGGACAAACGGGGGTATCCATTTTGGGGTGAATGTCTTCATTCCTATGTACTCTGTACAAAAAAAACTGTTTTTAAATTGACAAAATTGCCAAAAAAATTAAAATCGTAACTTTTTCCTTCTGCTTTGCTTAAATTTATTCAAATACTGTGGGGTCAAAATATGCAATACACCCCTAGATGAATTTGTTAAGGGGTCTAGTTTTTAAAATGGGGTCATTTGTGGGGGTTCTTTATAGTTTTGGACGCTCAATGGCTCTATAAGTGGGCAATGGGGCCTGGAATTTATTCCGTTGTACCCTAAAATCCAACGGGTGCTCCTTCCATTATAGGCCTAGCCATGTGTCCTTTAAGTAGATTAGGGCCACAATGGGTATGGTTCTGAACACGGGACAAACGGGGGTATCAATTTTGGGGTGAAAGTCTTCATTCCTATGTCTGCTGTACAAAAAAAACAGTTTTTAAATTGATACAACTGCCAAAAAAATGAAAATTGTAATTTTTTTTCCTACTGCTTTGCTTAGATTTATTCAAAAATTGTAGTGTAAAAATACACAGTACACCCCTAGATAAATTCGTTAGGGGGTCTACTTTTCAAAATGGGATCATTTGCGGGGGGTTCTCTGTCGTTTTGGCCGCTCAAGGGCTCTACAAGTGGGCAATGGGGCCTAAATCACCTTCATGCTAAATTTCTGTTCTGAAAGCCACCGACTACTCCTTTCATTTTGGGCCCCGTTGTGCATCCAGACAAAAGATTTGGGCCACAATGGGTATGTCTCTAAACACGGGAGAAACAGGGGTATCTATTTTGGGGTGCAAGTCTTCATTCATGTGTGTGCTGTACCAAAAAAACTGTTTTTAAAATGACAGAATTGACAAAAAATGAAAATCACAATTTTTTCCTTTTGCTTGGTTTGAATTCATTCAAAAACTGTGGGGTCAAAATGGGCAGTACACCCCTAGATAAATTCCGTTAAGGGGCCTAGTTTTCAAAATGGGGTCACTTGTGGGGGTTCTCTTTGGTTTTGGCCACTCAAGAGCTCTACAAAAGTGCTATGGGGCCTAAAACGCCTTCAAGCAAAATTTATGTTCTGAAAGACACCGACTGCGCCTTTCATTTTGGGTCCCGTTGTGCATCCAGACATAAGATTAGGGCCACAATGGGTATGTTTCTGAACACGGGAGAAACAGGGGTATCCATTTTGGGGTGTAAATCCTCATTTTCATGGGTTCTATAGGAAAAAATATATATCTTTAAAATGACATATTTGCAAAAATATGAAATTTTATTTTTTCTCCCCTAAATTGAACTAATTCCTGAAAAAAACTGGTGGGGTCAAAATACTCATGACATCCCTCAGTGAATACATTAAGGGGTGTAGTTTTTAAAATGGGGTCATTTGGGGGCGGGGTATCTATTATTCTGACACTTATGAGCCTTTGCAAACTTGGCTTGGTGCAGGAAAACAAAGTGCTCCTCAAAAGGCTGAAAAGTAATGTTAAATTTGTATGTCCTCTAAATGGTTAAAAAAAACACAAAAGTTTTTCAAGTGTGCATTCAGAATAAAGTAAACAGATGGAAATACATATCTTATCAAAAATTTGTACAGTATGTTTGGACATATTTGAGATATTACGGTTGAAAATGTGAAAAAATGACAATTTTTTTCCAATATTGGTACTTTTAATAAATATACACATGATATCGGTCTCTTTTTACAACCTAAATGAAGTACAACATGTGGCGAAAAAACTGTGATAGAATCACTTGGATATGTAAAGCCTTTACGGAGTTATGCTACGTTGAACGACGCATGTCAGATTTTCAAAATTTGGCTGCGTCACTAAAGCGCAAACAGGCTTCGTCACTAAGGGGCTAAAGATGGCAACAGAAAGCAAATTTATTTTTTTAAGTAGTACTACATAAAAAAGCTATATAAATTTGGTATCATCATAATCCTACTGATCCATAGAATAAGGAAAATATTACTTTTACCTTACCGTGAGTAGTGCAAAGACACCCTGCCCCCCAAAATGATTTTTCAAATACATTAGCTTACATAAAATCTTAAATGGTACTATTGAAAAATACAACTTGTCACACAAAAGAACCTACTCTCATGCAGCTATGTCACTGGAATGAAATACAGTTATGATTTTCTTAAAAGTGAGGAGGAAAAACTGAAAATGAGAAAAAAAAATGGCTGAAACCAGATGGGGTAATTACATATCCATAAACATAGTCCTAAATAGTCCATTAAAGTAGTTGTTTGAATTTTGAATAGATTTGTCTTTACTCATAGCTTTCTAATTATTATGGGTTGATTTCTTTTTTGATGATATGTCCTGTGTGTGCAATCATAATGACAAGGATTACAATGCAGTTAAATGTGGCCCTTCATATATTCAGAATAGATGGAGGATACGTTTGACACTGATTCCCTGCTAAGCATATTTGATTTATTTTCTGCCAAGGATATCCTGACTGGCTTCCAATGAGCCCCAGAGTTCCACAGAAACCTGGATTGAAAACGCTGTTCTAGAATGACCTATTTCTAGCGGGAAGGCAGCATAGTTGATTCTAAATGGAAAAAAATATATAAAGTAACCCAACATAATGTAACTTAATGTAACACCCCAAATCCTTGTATTTATATAATAGCCAGTGTGATAACTAGTTAAAACTGCAATTCACTTTATTTACCTAAAATCACATTTGTATACTGAAAAATCACTTCTAAAATGCTGTTCACTAGGGATCTACCTTCCTACTAGACTGTTGCCTGCTGCTAAATTGTTAAATGAGTGGTAGAAGATGCTCAACAGAAGAAGAGGAGGTAGAGGAGAAGGAGTCCTTCTTATTAAAATGTATAGCGAGCAAAGGGGAGGGGGAAGGAAAGACTCACTCAGATACCGCTTGCAAGCTAATAGTAAGTCACTGTTGACTGTGTTTTAGCTGCTGAAATTAAATCTCCCCGTCAGTCTTGCTGTACACTGTGCTACGACATGATTTTATGTGTCTGTGTTACAGACACATAGAGAGCAGGATCTTGAGGTCTCTGTGTACAGTGTATAGAACACACCAAGTAGCCAGGCTCCTCCCATCAGCCCTGAGAGGTTTTAAAATCAGATTTATAAACTACAAAGGGTGAAAGTGTTCAAAAATTCTGGATACAAGTCATATATTGGCCGCAAATAGTGTTATTCATCATGTACACACACAGCAGCTTATTCTAAAAAGTCATCTGAAATGTTCGTTCCTGTACACTTTAAAAGTGGTCTTGTCCCCACTCCCAAAATGTCTGTTTAAGTAAATAGATGACAAATATGAAGCATACTGTATTTTCACAGAACTGTGCTTTTCCTACAGCACCTCTGTTATTCCTCCTGAATATTTACTAGTAAATTTACGACTGTGTGCTACTATTTCTTTTCTCGAAGGGGTGTGTCCATGCAAATTTTTGAGACCATTACACTTATTGGACAATGTCCGACTGTAGAGACACCCTGTCTTCTTCTGAAGGTAAATCCACTGTTTGTCGGTTATTACTGTTACAGTGTAGCTGGAAAGTGGGTTTCTATAAAAGTCATGATTTTTGTTGGTAGCACATTTATGGAAACAAATCAAATCTAACAGGATTATAATTGATCAGTCCTCTTTAAAATTACGGTTTCTGGTCTAATATCTATGACTGACTTTTTTTAGTTGTGGTGGCTTCACTTAATATCCGTGGCCTATTATGTTTTCTAGGCAACGCCTGCACAAGCGTATTCCATTACAAAGTACAGCAGAAGTTTTCTTTCCCTCCTCATTTGACATTTACACTTCTTGTAAACCATAATGATCTCAAGCTACTTTGCAATTGGTGACAATGACACCATACTGCAATCATACAGCCATATGCTTATTTTTATTGTGACACATCCACAATGTGTCTTAGTAGTAAAGTCCCAAGTTTTTTTTTTTTTTTAGCCATAGTCATACTTTAATATAGCAGTGCCAGACAGCTGTTAACTCTCTTGTATTGGTCATAAAGTATAATTATTCTCTCTTAGACTGCCCAGTGCTTTTAATGATATAAAAGACTCATAAAACTTTGGTTTCGGCGGGTTGATTATATCCCTTAAGCATTGAGAATTATGCTCGGCAAGCTCTACTGACTCTTATGGAGACGGCCACAAAGGAATGATTAGTTTTAGTAAACAGTTGACTAGTGCAGTTTGCCCTCACAGCAGATAAATTGTATTTGAGAACTACGATGTAGCATTCTTGTAAACAGGTGTTGTGTACAGATTCATATGAGGAGGAGGAGGACGGGAATAAATTACTGTTTTGTACCCTGTCACATAACAAGCGAGGATGAAACTGCATCAGTAGCCATAGATTGCAGTAACTTGAACACATGTTCGTATTTTGTAACTTGCAAAATGACAGAGAAAAAGTTATTCTAAAGAGGTTTATTTGACAGGAGCGCAGGTTGTAATTTTCATGCTGTCACATTTTGGTCTCCGAGTCGAAATGTAGAGACTGTTGCCACTTCACTTAAACCCAAGCAAAATCAAAGCAAATCTTTGATCTTCTAGTATGATCAAGTTTACTGTTCCCTCCTTAATCAATGCAACAGGCATGAAGCTACATTTTATAAAAGAGGCTGTTCATTGATTCAGAGTATATAAAAGAACTCTGTTACATGACTGACGGCATTGTCAGTATTTCACTTAGGCTAAACACACCAGTAAATATCTTTTTTACCTGTGGCAATAGAGGACACCTGCTTCATCACAGCAGTTATCTGCGGGAATATCTCCTCAAGAAATCCCCAAAATCGTTGATGAGATGCTTATCTCCCTACCTCAACACTGTGATCTTCTTTGGTTGAGGAATTTGCTCATTTAATTAGAGAAAGGCTTGTTGCTAAAAAGGCCTTTTTTTCCCCCTAACTGAGACTCAAACACTGGAAGGAAGCCCATTTACCATGTGTAGGTTTCTCACAAAGGGCTGACAAGGGAGTCTTTCACACAATAAATGTGTATCCCCCTGTGAGCAAAAAGGTTTGCATGAACACTATGGCCATTCAACCTAGCCACTCCAATGCCTTCTCTCCTGGTTTCCACGAATTCTAACCTAGGTAGATTGGGATTCAGAAACAGTTATACACTCCTGTGCTTCCTTAAAATGAGGAAATGCATCACGCTCCAAATGCAGAGGTTTGGCCTGGCTGGCAAGTCATTTTCTTCAAAACTATTTTCTCAAAAAGTTAGAGGTAAGAGAATTAGTCCAGCCTCCCTTTCAATCTTCTATGGTGAAAATAGACAAGCTAGTTCTATGGAATTTTATAGACATTTATGATATGCAAACACTGCTGGCACCAGATATTGACCCAGTATGCTTTCTATTACTGGGATGGCTGACCAAAATGATATAACGGACCAAAACCTCAAAAATGTCCAGTTTAAAAATCACTGATGTTGCGGGTCTTATTGATAATTCCGGAGCGAAGTGAAGCAGGACAGTCAGGATATCACCCAAAATGCTACAACATAGGTGTACTCTAAGCTGGCTCTTCTAAAGGCCACTAACAGAATGGTGCTCATTATTGGTCAAACATTTAACCACATACTCAACATCAGAAGAGCTTGATGGCTCGCTTTGGCAGGCATATCAAACTTTGCCCCACAGTCTCACGTATTCCCTAATCTTGAGGGTAATCTATTGGGGAAGATTTTACCAGGGAATTCAAGGGCAGGTACAGAACTTAGTTTGTAGAGCTCAAAAAGTGCAAACAGTTCTTTCATACAAAGGGTCACCAAGTCCCAAGGGCAGACCTGAGACTTGCAGGGACAAATCAGAAGAGATTTCTCTGGTTCTCAAAGTTTTCTTCTGCATAGAAGCCCACCTCTGGTAAGCCTAGAACCTCCACATTCTTATCATTTCTGTTTCACTCAGTGGGAAGATATGTCACTGGACTGCTGAGTCATAAATGTGAAGAAAAACAGCTTAGCTGTGCCGCTAGTAGAGTTCCACTTCCAAAATAAATCTCCTCAGTGCAATGCACTACTGAGCCTAGATACTATTCTACAAATGGCTGTGGCTCAGGGAAGAATATCTCTAGTGAAGGAAGGACAAAAAGGATGCATAAATCAAAAAGCTTTAAACAGGTTTTTAAATCCATAAACGTTTCTTACGGAAGGTAATCTGGAACACCATTACCTCTTGCAGAAGGGCGTGCTCCTCACATAGGTGGATTTGAAAAACACATTCTATGCCATTTCTATAGTCCACAGACAACTGCTCCAATTCAACCATCCTTCTGATCGTCCTTAAAGCAGCTAGATGTTCGTCTCAGAAGACATTCGTAAAATTCTATTGGCACTCCTCTGAAGCAGAACACCTAGAATTTATGAGTACTACCATCACGTGTGCTACTCTATCCATCAGCTGTTGTGAGGTGGCGGTCACGCCAATGAACAAAACACAGTTCAAGGAATCTATGACCTGCAAATGGTATTTGCTGTAGGGGAAAAGACAACCACATAGTAATAGCGACTTGCCTGAAATTTCAATGAAAAACTGTCCTGGCATAGTCCAGATTCTTGACCTCTGGTTTATTTGCCAGGACAATCAAGGAGCCAAAAGTAGTGAACCCTGACTCACGCTGATTAGTAGACAGTGACATTTCAGTGGTTACCTGTCTGTTCAGGTCTACATAGGTGTCGGAGTTCACTTATGCTGAGTTCTTCATTGACAGACTTATTTAGTGCATTTGTCTGTATAATTGTTCATTAAAGTCTTCCTAAAGTTCCTGATTTCCTGTTTGTGCTTTCACCTCTACTTATTTTGGGTTCTCAAGGTTGATGGAAAAGGTTAATGGCCATCACATCTCTTTGGATGGAAAAATTTCTGACTGAGCATGTGTAGGCTCAAGAGAACTCGATCACATGGACTAGATCTCATATTCAGTTGTCCGGTCATGTAATGATCGTTCATTGTACTAAAGGTTGTTTCTCTCAGACGGTACCGGGAGGCTCCTGTCTATACCCATCAACTTTTGCTACAGCTGTCTTATCCTCTAGAACAAATACTGTATTTTTTATGTAAATCTGTTCCAGAAAAAAGCTGGATGACAAGTAGTATGGCTGCGATTTTGCATCAAAAATCTTACATATAAATTGTATAACATTAACAAAAGTATGCTAATGTTTGATGCTAAGGCTGTCCATGCTTTATTGTAAAACTGTGCTAAAACCACATGTGGTTTTGTCACACAGTTTTTGGCAGTGTGGCACAATACCGATACACGGAAGGGCATCCTTAGCAATTATTTTGTTCCCATTTGAAGTAAAAGTTCATTTGCACTTATTCTTTAATGAATCCACTTATATAAAATGTCTGTTGCATCTTATAGCATGAATGGTGGAAACTACAAGACCTTAAGAAAAATGCAAATCTTCATTTTTAATGTTAGCATTTGAGATGAGATTGAGGGAAGAAAAGACTACTTTGCACATTTCATAAATAATGCAACATCTCCAGTGTTGTAACTATAAGGCAAATTTGCATTCTAGTTGCTTTTACAAAATATGCCTTTAATGTCCGTGTTTTACTGCTCCTCTACCTATATACGTCTTATCATTGACCTCATTGACAAAAACCTCACACTAGGGGTGTTTTCCCCAAAAATGTCATTGTATCTGACTACAATTCTAGATGCTTTGCAAGCACAATGTCCTGACTTCTGCCTGTGTTTTTATGATTGATGTCACAGCTTATATTCATACATCGGCCCTTCCTTCATGTCATTGCCCAAATGCTTCAAGCTGTCGGGAGATAGAAAACGCATGCTGTTCAGAAAATAATGTGATTGTCAAGTGGAACCGTGGATCTTATGAAGGCCCTTTATTCTCAATTCTGGGTTTAACATATGAAATTTGGACTTCTGCAGTACATAGAAATGATTTCCTCCTGATTATTCAAGTCATTACTTTTTTACTTTGTCTGCTAGAGGATAACAAGTACTCGTTCATCAAAGTGACTTACATATTAAAATAAACTTGTTTCCATTTCCTTAAGAAATCCAAAAATGTAGCAATTTAGTTGCTTGATCGCCACACAGTGATGTCATATCTAGTGAGTCATCTAAAACATGTGCAGAGAGCAGAACTTGGTGACAGCAAAGCTTGTAATTATCAGCAACTCGAAATATCTGTTGCTATTTGAGATGTTTTCCGTCATTTTATTCACACCTCTTAACTGGAATCTAGTGTGTAATAGAACTTTGTATTTCCAAATGAAAACGTGTTCTAGAAAGGAGGAGTTTGACAAATAGCATGAATGGAACCTCAAGACTCCTTGATGTAAAGCTTAGAATAATAGCTCTACACTCAGCAAATCCAGTCTCTTCATAATATATCTCCATTAGGAGTTTTGCTTTGTATGTTATTTACTGTAGAAATAGTTTAAACCTAGAAGAAAAAAAAAACAATCACAGAAAATGGCCATATACTTACTGACTAAGGAGGGCAGATAACTGCATCCCCTCAAACTACCAAATGAGGGAGCTAATTACACCTGTGAGGGACACCGATGAGGCAGCCACTCACACAGCCTCTTAATATAGAGGGGGTGGCTGCTTCGCTTGGTGTATACTCCCACATAGAGTGGATACAAAGTGGCAGACCTTCTGATACATGTAGTGCACCATGCAGACCAGCAACCTATTAATGACACCATAATAGTTTGGCGGGTTGCCCTGCACCTCAAAAAGTGAACCACCCTTGGCTCCCCCTTTCGTTTTAGAGCCACACTGCACGTCAATAGATAATAAATGCAAGGCATTAGTTGGATTTTGGCCAAGATCCATCAGCTCACTAACTGCGTCAAGGTTCCTTGCTTGTAGTGAGTCCCTATACTACTATAAATATGTCACAGAAGGGGAAAGTTATCTGCCCTCCTTAGTAAGTATATGGCCATTTTCTGTGATTGTTTTTATGTTTTTATATTTCCCCTTCTGTGACGTAGACCTGGAAACAAGTTGTAGCATCCCATCCAAAAACCTTAAAAAAGTGCCAAAACTCCTGGATCTGAGGCAGTGTGGGTGATGCTATCAGTGTAAGCAGAACTATCCATGTAGGCGGCTATTTAGTGGCTAGCTGTTGAGGTTGTTATGTCCATTTTGTATTATATTTGTGGGTTGTTGTTAGCCGTTTGGTCATTTATGACCCTTGGTAACCCTAAAGGTGAGCTCCCTTCATGTTTTTCGGTTTTGCGCTGCTTCTTTCAGTTGATATCCATGCCAATATCAGCTTTGACAGTATATACAATATATTTGTGGGTAGGTTAATTAAAATCAAGGGTGTGGTTATGTTAATAAGGTATCGCAGGATTTGTACACATTATATTTGGGCCAGTCTAGCTTGTTATCAAAGGGGAATATATTTCAGAGTAGTCCTGCTTGTTATCAAGGGGGCATATATTTCAGACCAATCTTGCTTTTTGTGAAATGGATCACAGAAAAAGGACATATCAATTCAAAAATCACTGCCTTACTTACTAATATACTAATAAAAAATACAAGGGCAGGTATAGAACCACATCCCTCAACATGTAGACAGCCAAATTGCAATATGGAGGAACAATGCCTATATACTGATGAACAGCCACTAACACACCTACCACGTATTGGAGGGGGGGGGGGGAGTGGCTGCTTAATATTATACTTGCATATAGATAAAGCATACAAAGGGTGGCAGACTAACTAATACACGTAGTACACCATGCAGGTTTACGACCTATTAATGACCCATATGATTCAGCCCAACGGGTTGCCTTGCACCTTAAAAATAACCCATTCTGGCACTGTCACCCTGGGTTTCCCCATCATTTAAAGCCTAAAGACGGCTAACTGAAAATAGAGCAATAAATATTGATAAGTACAAGGTTAATATTTTGGTAGACATACGTAAGCTCGCAACCCCAGTCAAGGGTCCTCCTCCATATTGCATTTTAGCCGTCTGTATGCTGACTGAGGGATGTGGTTCTGTACCTGCCCTTGTATTTTGTATCAGTTTATCAGTAAGTATGTCACTGGCAGTGATTGTTATCAAACAGACATCTGCTTGAAGCCATTCCTGCCAGTCAACTGAACACTCGAAGAAGCAGTAATTGTTTTTAACTAATTTGCGCTTTTGCAAGATTGACTGTAAACAGTGTGTGTGCTTTCTATAAATCCTTAACATGGTTTATTGTGTTCATTTCAACCATGTGTCATGAACTGTCAGTTCTAATCTGTGATTTAAGCAATACCAGATTATGAAAGAATTCTTCTGCACCTTTTCTTTCAGTAATTCATCAAATAAACACTTCGTTCCAACCATGGCAATGGCTCTATCCGTTTCAAAATCTAGAAGTTTTTTTTCCCCTTATTCATTCATTCTTTTGATAGGCCATAAAAACTGAAACATTTTAGAGAAGTAGATTAGTAATTGTTTCTGCGCTTCGGTTTCCAAACAAACCAAATACAAGAAAGGACAAGAACTATTGGCGAGATAATAGAATACAACAAATGTATTGTGTATGAAATGTAACCACATTTATAAAATATTGTCTTGGTGTAAAGGTTGGAAATTAGAAAGAAAAATTTAACATTTCTGAGATTTATTAAAATATATAAAAGATTGTGATGTAATGTTTTGAAATCTATTCCTGTACCTTTTTTAAGATTTATCACCTCACTCCCAAAGTCTGTTTGCGCTTTAATCAAACAAAATAAAGTTGAAGCAACTGCAGCACTTCAGTGATATCAACAGATCCCTTTAGAATCCACTAGAAGCTGTGCTGATCAGCGAGGAGCAGGGAATGCAAAGCCCAGTAGGGTCCGGATCAAGACCTGAAGTACAAGTCCAAAAGTAGAGACCAGGCAGCATCAGATGTTTCTTTAAATATTCATCTTTTTATTCCTCCAGCTTGATAAAGACCCTAATCTGGAGTCGAAACGTTGCTTGTTTGCGCTTTAATGGCCAACTACTTAGGTTTTTCCATCGTTGCATTTCTAGAATACCTTTTTAATTTTTCCATCAATATAGCTGTATTTTTGTCAGACAAGTTGTATTTTTTAGGACACCATTTTGGGGTACATTTAATGTATTGTATAACTTTTTTGGCGGATTGGGGAAAAAAAGAGATTCCACATTGTTTTTGGATTTGATTTACCATATATACTCGAGTATAAGTCTAGTTTTTTAGCACATTTTTTTACACTGAAAAAGCCCCCCTCGGCTTATACTTGAGTGAGGTAAAAAAAAACACGGTTCTCACCTCCCAGCCGGCGTTTGTGTCTCCCCAAGCGTTGCGGCAAGCAGCTTGAGAATTCTCTCTGCTGTCATCTCCCTGCTCGGCTTTGAATTCCCCCGCTGTCAGTGCTGTGTAAGTAAGCGCTGTGATTGGATCAAGTTCCAGCCAATCACAGCCGGCGCTCAATCATTCACAGCCATACAGTGAATGACATCACTGAATGGCTGTGATTGGTTTATTGAGCGCCAGCTGTGATTGGCTGGTGCTCAATCCAATAACACCACTTACTTACACAGCGCTGATGGCAGGGAATTCAAAGCCGAGCAGGGAGATGACAGCGGAGAAAATTCTCAAGCAGCTTGCCGCACCACCTGGGAGACCATCGCACAGGGGACACAGACGATGGCTGGGAGGTGAGTATTGTGTTTTTTTTTGTTGTTTTTTTTAACCTAGAATATACTCGAGTATAGCTAGGCTTATACTCGAGTCAATAAGTTTTACCAGTTTTTTGTGGTAAAACCTATTGACTTGGCTTGTACTCGGGTCGGCTAATTCTCGAGTAAATATGGTATACAGAATAAATAATGTGATAACATTCCCTGGGTTAGCACAATTCTAGTGATACCAAGTTTATACAGGATTTTTTTTATGTTTTGCTATTTTTGCACACTAAAAACACACAAAAAAATTAGCATTTGTATCTCCACATTCCAATAACCATAAAAATTGTATTTTAATTTTTTGCATTATGAGTTCTAATCTAGTTCTAGCTTTCATATATGACATTTTTGGGAAATGATAACATTTTGATCACTTTTATTCCATGTTTTCTAGAGACAATATTAGCAAAATCTGTTTTCACATTTTTTTTTTCTTTTTAACAGCATTCACCCATGCAGCATAAATAATATGTTAAATTAATTTTACGGGTCAGTATGATTATGTTGATTCCGAATTTATAAAATTTTCTTTTTTGCAACTTTTTCACACTTTTTTTTAAAGATGTATATATTGTTAAAACCACGTTCAAAGAATCCTAACCTTTTTCTTTCCATAAGTGCTACACTGTGAGGTGTTTTTTTATTGGCAGGACAAGTTATACTTTTTAATTGTCATATTATGTTTTAATCGCTTTCTATTCCATTATTGGTGAGGCGAGATGTTCAAAATTATCTATTTTTGCAATGTTTATTAACTTTTTTTTCACGGCTTGCACTGTATATGTTAAATAATGTGCTCACTTTTTTACATAGGTCATTACAAATGTGGCAATAACAAATTTATGGTGATTTTTTTGTGTGTTTTTTACTTACTAAGGAGGGAAAGGTGTGGTTTTCACTTTTTTATATTTTTACTATTTAAAAAAAAAAAAACTTTACTTTTGTCCCCCTAGGAGACTTGAAGTTTACAACTTTTGATCATTATATAATGTACTACAATATTTACTGCAGTGTATTATATTGCCTATGAAGCAAATTCTCTTATCACCACCATTACAGCTTGAACTTGACTGTCATTAGAGAGCCATGTCCCCACTTCCCATGACCGTGCCAGGCTTCTGATGTATTGCCACAAAAAGGTGTAAGCGTCAAAATAAAAACTCTTAATGGAGTTCACAAAATTTCAAATGTACAAAAGATGATGGATGAGCAAAACATTTTGTTGGGTCTTCTCTGCATCATTAAAGGGGTGGTCTCGCGAAACCAAGTGGGGGTATACACTTCCGTATGGCCATATTAATGCACTTTGTAATGTACATTGTGCATTAAATATGAGCCATACAGAAGTTATTCCACTTACCTGCTCCGTTGCTGGCGTCCCCGTCTCCATGGTTCCGTCTAAATTCGCTGGCAGCTTGCTTTTTTAGACGCGCTTGCGCAGTCCGGTCTTCTCCATTCAGCACGAGCCGCTTCAGTGTGCTCCCCGCTACAGCTCTTCTGCGCATGCGCAGACGAGCTGTCACTGCTCGGGAGCGCGCTGAAGCGGCCATTCTGCACCATCCTCTGTTAGAGGAAGGTGCAGAAACTGGAGCTGCCCAGCGGAGAAGCCCAGCCCAGCCCAGCAGCCCCGAGAAGCCTCCCAGGTAAGTGATGGGTCGGGGGGCTGCCGCTGCGCCGGGCTGCGCCGGGGGGGGGCTGTCGCTGCGCCGGGGGGGGCTGTCGCTGCGCCGGGGGGGGCTGTCGCTGCGCCGGGGGGGGGGCTGTCGCTGCGCCGGGGGGGGCTGTCGCTGCGCCGGGGGGGCTGTTGCTGCGCCGGGGGGGCTGTCGCTAGGCCGGGGGGGGCTGCCGCTGTGATGGGGGGGCTGTCGCTAGGCCGGGGGGGGCTGCCGCTGTGATGGGGGGGCTGTCGCTAGGCCGGGGGGGGCTGCCGCTGCGCCGGGCTGCGCCGGGGGGGCTGTCGCTAGGCCGGGGGGGGGCTGCCGCTAGGCCGGGGGAACTAGCGCTGGGCTCCGGAACCTAGCGCTGGGCTCCGGGGCCTTCACCTGGGCTGAGGGTCTAGCGCTGGGGAGCCGGGGGCTAGCGCCGGTTACCTGCTGTCTGGTCGGCGGCTGCGGGGCGTCTGGTCGGCGGCTGCGATGCGTCCGGTTGCCATGGAGACACAGCTGGCGGCGTCTCGGGAGCGCGCACGTCGGGCTGCAGCGAGCGACGGGGAAAGAGCCGGCGGCCATCTTGAGGAAACTTTTATAAGTTGCTGAAACGCTGGAACGGTAAGTACGAACCAGCTAGAAATGGCATTTACAGGGGGGCTTTGTAATGTATGTTTAATGGGGGGGACTGGGCAAAAAAAAAAATTAACTGCTTCCTCGAGACATCTCCTTTAAAGTGCAGTTTGAAGTTTCTCCACTTGTTTTTAAAGTGACATATATGCTCAGACTTGTTTGTTATTAAAGGGGCATCTACTTAAGTCCTGTCCTGCTCATTAACTAGGGAGTATATGTTTTTACTTTCTTTAATAAATTTTATTGCACAAGAACAGATTGTTACAATGTCACAATTTTAAATAATGATACAAAGTCTTATCAAAAGATAATTGTAGCTGATCAATAATTTTACATATAAACACCTCAATCTCCTTATTCTTTTAATTACATGAAAAAACATAAACCTAACAAGATAACAGGTGGCTTACAAATATGGAATACCTCCAATAAGGTTCTATCTAAAAACTCAATGAGCTCATGTAAAGTTACCCCAAGGTTGAAGAATAAAGTGGTGAATTTATCTTCTTCCCAGTTAACAGTATTTTTAGCATAGTTCCCATGTATACTTTCTAATGTACCCTCCAACCTGCAAGTGTTGCTAACATAGGTGGTAAGCTCTGACATCACAGAAACCCTAGAGATTTTCCAAAATTTCGCAATCAAAGCCTTTGCTGCTACTAGGAGGACATGAAAGACTTTGGTCTTATCAGTAGGGGCTAAACTTGTAAGGCCCTTCGTGCAGCAATGCTAAGGAGCAGCTCAGATTATTGGAATACTTAAAGGAGATGTCTCGAGGAAGCAGTTAACTTTTTTTTTTGCCCAGTCCCCCCCATTAAACATACATTACAAAGCCCCCCTGTAAATGCCATTTCTAGCTGGTTCGTACTTACCGTTCCAGCGTTTCAGCAACTTATAAAAGTTTCCTCAAGATGGCCGCCGGCTCTTTCCCCGTCGCTCGCTGCAGCCCGACGTGCGCGCTCCCGAGACGCCGCCAGCTGTGTCTCCATGGCAACCGGACGCATCGCAGCCGCCGACCAGACGCCCCGCAGCCGCCGACCAGACAGCAGGTAACCGGCGCTAGCCCCCGGCTCCCCAGCGCTAGACCCTCAGCCCAGGTGAAGGCCCCGGAGCCCAGCGCTGGGCTCCGGGGCCTTCACCTGTCAGTGAACGTCACCCCCGGCCTAGCGACAGCCCCGCCGGCGCAGCGGCAGCCCCCCCCGGCCTAGCGACAGCCCCCCCATCACAGCGGCAGCCCCCCCCCGGCCTAGCGACAGCCCCCCCGGCGCAGCGGCAGCCCCCCCCGGCCTAGCGACAGCCCCCCCGGCGCAGCGGCAGCCCCCCCCGGCCTAGCGACAGCCCCCCCGGCGCAGCGGCAGCCCCCCCCGGCCTAGCGACAGCCCCCCCATCACAGCGGCAGCCCCCCCCGGCCTAGCGACAGCCCCCCCGGCGCAGCGACAGCCCCCCCCCGGCGCAGCGACAGCCCCCCCCGGCGCAGCGACAGCCCCCCCGGCGCAGCCCGGCGCAGCCCGGCGCAGCGGCAGCCCCCCGACCCATCACTTACCTGGGAGGCTTCTCGGGGCTGCTGGGCTGGGCTGGGCTTCTCCGCTGGGCAGCTCCAGTTTCTGCACCTTCCTCTAACAGAGGATGGTGCAGAATGGCCGCTTCAGCGCGCTCCCGAGCAGTGACAGCTCGTCTGCGCATGCGCAGAAGAGCTGTAGCGGGGAGCACACTGAAGCGGCTCGTGCTGAATGGAGAAGACCGGACTGCGCAAGCGCGTCTAAAAAAGCAAGCTGCCAGCGAATTTAGACGGAACCATGGAGACGAGGACGCTAGCAACGGAGCAGGTAAGTGGAATAACTTCTGTATGGCTCATATTTAATGCACAATGTACATTACAAAGTGCATTAATATGGCCATACGGAAGTGTATACCCCCACTTGGTTTCGCGAGACCACCCCTTTAATGTTTTTTCAAAAAGGAATTTAATTTGGTTCCAAAAGTAGTTAATATGTTTGTAAGGTTTCTTTGCCACTAGAGCAACAGCTGAACTCAGAGGATAAATAGCAGTAAGTGTTTAGAATTGGGATACCAAGGAGAGAGAAGCTTCCTTGTCAACTCTAAATGAGATGTACATTTTGAAACAAACTTGCTAATGTAAATGTTTTATTCCAGTCTTCTATGCCTATAGAGATAACGAGATCTTTTTCCTATTCAAACAAGGGGGCCTTTTCCCCAGAGATCTATTTAAAATAACCGAATAAAGTCTTGAGATGCCTTTGGCAATTTTATTTAAATTTGCCTAACACAAGTTTTGATCATTATCAAAGATGCATATACTTGAGGTTTGTCTTAATCGTTACCAAAGAGGCCTATGTTTAAGGTAAGTCTTGCTCATTAATCAAAGGGCTGCTGATTATCAAAGGGCCATACTCTTAAGGATGAGCTCACACAGACATAAGCGTAAAACGCCGCAGGGCCTCCGGCACATTTTACAGCTGTGAACCCAGCCATGACCCTGTATATGGCTGTTTATGGCAGCGAAATTGTGCTAATCACATGGTCATGCGCAGTACACCTGTTTTTTTTTGTTTAAGCTTCCTGTGCCATCGCTGAGTAGTGACACATATACTTGCAGCCTATATGCAATGTAATTGCATATGGGCACATGTATATATGTAACAATAGAGAACAATGGGCTCTATCCCGTGTATATGTGGCAAAACAGAACACGCTCCATTCTATTTTGTGCTGGCATATTATGCACTTCCGACATGCTGATGTGAGCAGAACTGCGCGAGGCAAGGTAATTGATTGCCTGTGAGCTACCACGTATCACATGAGCGTAGAGAGCCTGTGTAATATGCAATGCCAATATGGTCGTGTGAGACGGTCATTAGGCTCCTTTTACATGGAGTAATAAATCCTTTGCACGAGCAAATGATGTTACAGTCCGTTCATTCGCTCATGCAGCCTGTTTATACAGGCAAATAAATCGTTCACAATCGTGTTTGGATATCATTCAATAATTTGCATTTACTGTATCAGTGATTGTGAATGACTAAACAAGGGCTGTTCACACACAATGATGTGCAAACAAGCGAATGGTTATTTTTATGCTTGTTTAAAATTAACAAGAAGCGAATTAATTCTCATTCTTCGTTTAAACGTTGGCTATGTTTACACTGAACAATTATGGCACAATCTAATGATTTTTGTAATGATTGTTCCATGTTAAAGGACCCACAGGCCAGTCCTACTCATTATCAAAAAGGTAGATACTTGAAATAAGTCTTGCTCATTATCAGAGGCAGTTACTTGAGTCCAGCACTGCTTGTTAGAATACTCAGAAACAAACTAATCAAGTAAACTAGCAATTCACCATGATGTGCAGCAACAATATAAGGAAATGCTCAAAAGTGTTCACAGAACAAAAAATACCATTGGTTATCAATTAAACAATGTTTTAAAGATTTTATCAATTAAACAATGTTTTAAACCTTTTAAAAAGTATACAACGTCCTCTGATGTCAGCCTAGTATACACACTACCTAAACAGGGCATCCGCCCTGATAAGGATGACCCTGTTCCTCAATATCTTCCTAGTATATCCTATACTACAGTGGGTAAAGACTATGCAATGTAGTAGAGAGGTACAAATCAATGGCATCACACAGCTAGGTGTATACTAATACTAACGGAAATTAAAATGTGATTGTTCCAAGTGAGAGAAACCACGTAATCTTGTAGATATGATACCCTACATGAAATACACGATAATGCGAGCTTCCGAACCTATGCAGGGTTCTTCTTGAGGCTTAAATGAAATAGATCTGAAGAGGCATTCATATTTATACTTACATACTTATGACAAGGCACAGACATAGATGTGAATAATTTGCACTTAAAAGAATACTACAACAGAAATACAAACATCTTTAAAAAGTCACTGATAAGGGAGTGAAGGTTTTATGGTCTCTGAATTAGTGTTTGTGGGTGGGTGGGGGGGGGGGGGGGTCAACAGACCAGCAGTGTTATCTGTGCTACAGATTTCTCATACTTTCCACTCACGCATAGATCCTCATGAATAATTTAGCCCTCTGTTGAAAGTGTTGAAAGTTGCTATAAATGTATATCCCTAAATTCTTCTATGGCTTTGTTACTTGATGTTGCCTTTTAGTGTCATAACTTTGATATCTTCTGTGCCGTGTTCATGACTAGAAAAATGCTCGGCAACAGGTAATTTGGTCTTTCTCTGTTTAATCATGTGGCGATGAGATCTCATCCTCACTTTAAGTTTTTGTCCTGTTTCTCCAACATAAAGGCCACCAACAGGGCATTTACTACACAGGATCAGGTACACAACATCAGACGTGGAACATGTGATGGGGATTTGTATCCTGTCCGGAGCCAGTACATGTGAGCAGGTCTTGCAGTTCCTTACATTGCAGAGATAAGTTCCTTTTTGTGTGTCAGAGGATAATGCACTCCTGTATAGTTCCTCAAATTTGGAGGTTTCCTGTAACACAGAAGCGGAGGGTACGGGAATATGGTTTTCAGACAGTCATCCTTGTGTAGGGTATGATGGGGTTTCTTTGCAGTTTTCCTTAGTACCTCTAACTGTGGATTGTAGGTCACTGCTGGAGATACACGACTGTTTCCTTCCTTCTCTGTGTAGTTGATTTCTGTATATCCTGGTGGCTCTTGTTTTTTGGTCATCAATTGAGGTACATGGTAGCCCTGATTCAAAAGTGTCTTTTAAAGATGGTGTAGGTGTTCCTCTCTGTCCGTAGTCTTGGAGCAGATCCAGTTGTATCTGATGGCGTGGCTGTAAACGATGGACTTTTTGATGTGTTTAGGATGGAAACTGTCCCATCTGAGGTATGTGGGTTGATCAATCGGTTTCTGGTATAGGGATGTCTGTATTGAGTTGTTTGAAATTTTTATGGTGGTGTCTAGAGATGAGCGAACACCAAAATGTTCGGGTGTTCGTTATTCGGAACGAACTTCCCGCGATGCTCGAGGGTTCGTTTCGAACAACGAACCCCATTGAAGTCAATGGGCGACCAGAGCATTTTTGTATTTCGCCGATGCTCGCTAAGGTTTTCATGTGTGAAAATCTGGGCAATTCAACAAAGTGATGGGAACGACACAGCAACGGATAGGGCAGGCGAGGGGCTACATGTTGGGCTGCATCTCAAGTTCACAGGTCCCACTATTAAGCCACAATACCGGCAAGAGTGGGCCCCCCCCCCTCCCAACAACTTTTACTTCTGAAAAGCCCTCATTAGCATGGCATACCTTTGCTAAGCACCACACTAGCTACAACAAAGCACAATCACTGCCTGGATGACACTCCACTGCCACTTCTCCTGGGTTACATGCTGCCCAACCGCCCCCCTCCCCCCCCACAGCGCACACCAAAGTGTCCCTGGGCAGCCTTCAGCTGCCCTCATGCCACACCACGCTCATGTCTATTTAGAATTGCGTCTGCCATGACGAGGGACCGCAGGCACACACTGCAGAGGTTGGCACGGCTAGGCAGCGACCCTCTTTAAAAGTGGCGGAGCGATAGCCCACAATGCTGTACAGAAGCAATGAGAAATAGAATCCTGTGCCACCGCCATCAGGAGCTGCACACGTGGGCATAGCAATGGGGAACCTATGTGCCACACACTATTCATTCTGTCAAGGTGTCTGCATGCCCCAGTCAGACCGGGCTTTTTAATTCATAGACACAGGCAGGTACAACTCCCTATTGTGAAGTCCCTGTCGACCCACAGCATGGGTGGCTCCCTGGAACCCACCGGCGGTACACAGAAATATCCCATTGCATTGCCCAACACAGCTGAGGTAGTAATGTCGTGCTTAATGCAGGTGGGATCCGGCCCACACTGCATGCCCCAGTCTGACTGGGGTTCTTTATAAGTGTACAGATGTAGTAAAAACTCCGTGTGCACCTACAGCATGGGTGGGTGCCAGGAAGCCACCGGCGGTACATAGAAATATCCCATTGCATTGCCCAACACAGCTGAGGTAGTAATGTTGTGCTTAACCCTTTCCAATCCAATTTGTATATGGTTTTCCTAGGGGGCTTACTCTTTTTCTGCTGTTATACAACGGCGCTATATGCTGGCTAAAGCCAGTACTGCATGAGCTGACACGTAGGATAGGCTCCGACAGCAGAGAGGCTGGCAATATACAGTAAGAGAACCCCGACGGACGTCTACCAACAACGGAGCTGTACAGCCTTAAACCCTAATGTCTTCACAGGTCACACAGTGGACTGGAAAGGGTTAATGCAGGTGGGTTTCGGCCCACACTGCATGCCCCAGTCAGACTGGGGTTCTTTACAAGTGGACACATGTAGGTTAAACTCCCTGTGGACCCACTGCCTGGGTGGGTGCCAGGAAGCCACCGGCGGTACATAGAAATATCCCATTGCATTGCCCAACACAGCTGAGGTAGTAATGTCGTGCGTAATACAGGTGGGCTTCGGCCCACACTGCATGGCCCAGTCAGACGGGTTCTTTAGAAGTGTACAGATGTATTAAAAACTCAGTGTGCACCTACAGCATGGGTGGCTCCCTGGAACCCACCGGCGGTACATAAAAATATCCCATTGCATTGCCCAACACAGCTGAGGTAGTAATGTCGTGCTTAATGCAGGTGGGCTTCGGCCCACACTGCATGCCCCAGTCTGACTGGGGTTCTTTACAAGTGGACACATGTAGGTTAAACTCCCTGTGGACCCACTGCCTGGGTGGGTGCCAGGAAGCCACCGGCGGTACATAGAAATATCCCATTGCATTGCCCAACACAGCTGAGGTAGTAATGTCGTGCGTAATACAGGTGGGCTTCGGCCCACACTGCATGGCCCAGTCAGACCGGTTCTTTAGAAGTGTACAGATGTATTAAAAACTCAGTGTGCACCTACAGCATGGGTGGCTCCCTGGAACCCACCGGCGGTACATAAAAATATCCCATTGCATTGCCCAACACAGCTGAGGTAACGTCAGCTGTAATGCAGGTGGGCTAAAAATTAATTTGATTACACTGTAGGCGAGGGCCCACAAAAATTGCTGTATCAACAGTACTAATGTACATCCCAAAAATTGGCCATGGCCAGCCAAGAGGGCAGGTGAAACCCATTAATCGCTTTGGATAATGTGGCTTAAGTGGTAACTAGGCCTGGAGGCAGCCCAGTGTAACGAAAAATTGGTTCAAGTTAAAGTTCCAATGCTTTTAAGCGCATTGAAACTTATAAAAATTGTTCTGAAAAATTATTTGAGTGAGCCTTGTGGCCCTAAGAAAAATTGCCCGTTCAGCGTGATTACGTGAGGTTTCAGGAGGAGGAGCAGGAGGAGGAGGAGGAGGAATATTAGACACAGATTGATGAAGCAGAAATGTCCCCGTTTTGGATGGTGAGAGAGAACGTAGCTTCCATCCGCGGGTGCAGCCTACGTATTGCTTACGTATCGCTGCTGTCTGCTGGTGGAGAACAGAAGTCTGGGGAAATCCAGCCTTTGTTCATCTTGATGAGTGTTAGCCTGTCGGCACTGTCGGTTGACAAGCGGCTACGCTTATCTGTGATGATTCCCCCAGCCGCACTAAACACCCTCTCCGACAAGACGCTAGCCGCAGGACAAGCAAGCACCTCCAGGGCATACAGCGCTAGTTCAGGCCACATGTCCAGCTTCGACACCCAGTAGTTGTAGGGGGCAGAGGCGTCACCAAGGATGGTCGTGCGATCCGCTACGTACTCCCTCACCATCCTTTTACAGTGCTCCCGCCGACTCAGCCGTGACTGGGGAGCGGTGACACAGTCTTGGTGGGGAGCCATAAAGCTGGCCAGGCCCTTAAAGACTGTTGCACTGCCTGGGATGTACATGCTGCTCGATCTACGCACATCCCCTGCTACCTTGCCCTCGGTACTGCGCCTTCTGCCACTAGCGCTGTCGGCTGGGAATTTTACCATCAGCTTGTCCGCAAGGGTCCTGTGGTATAGCAACACTCTCGAACCCCTTTCCTCTTCGGGAATCAGAGTGGGCAGGTTCTCCTTATACCGTGGATCGAGCAGTGTGTACACCCAGTAATCCGTCGTGGCCAGAATGCGTGCAACGCGAGGGTCACGAGAAAGGCATCCTAACATGAAGTCAGCCATGTGTGCCAGGGTACCTGTACGCAACACATGGCTGTCTTCACTAGGAAGATCACTATCAGGATCCTCCTCCTCCTCCTCCTCCTCAGGCCATACACGCTGAAAGGATGACAGGCAATCAGCCGGTGTACCGTCAGCAGCGGGCCAAGCTGTCTCTTCCCCCTCCTCCTCATCCTCCTCATGCTCCTCCTCCTCCTCCTGTACGCGCTGAGAAATAGACAGGAGGGTGCCCTGACTATCCAGCGGCATACTGTCTTCCCCCGCCCCCGTTTCCGAGCGCAAAGCAGCTGCCTTTATGGTTTGCAGGGAATTTCTCAAGATGCATAGCAGAGGAATGGTGACGCTAATGATTGTAGCATCGCCGCTCACCACCTGGGTAGACTCCTCAAAATTACCAAGGACATGGCAGATGTCTGCCAACCAGGCCCACTCTTCTGAAAGGAATTGAGGAGGCTGACGCCCACTGCGCCGCCCATGTTGGAGTTGGTATTCGACTATAGCTCTACGTTGTTCATAGAGCCTGGCCAACATGTGGAGCGTAGAGTTCCACCGTGTGGGCACGTCGCACAGCAGTCGGTGCACTGGCAGCTTAAAGTGATGTTGCAGGGTGCGCAGGGTGGCAGCGTCCGTGTGGGACTTGCGGAAATGTGCGCAGAGCCGGCGCGCCTTTACGAGCAGGTCTGACAAGCGTGGGTAGCTTTTCAGAAACCGCTGAACCACCAAATTAAAGACGTGGGCCAGGCATGGCACGTGCGTGAGGCTGCCGAGCTGCAGAGCCGCCACCAGGTTACGGCCGTTGTCACACATGACCATGCCCGGTTGGAGGCTCAGCGGTGCAAGCCAGCGGTCGGTCTGCTCTGTCAGACCCTGCAGCAGTTCGTGGGCCGTGTGCCTCTTATCGCCTAAGCTGAGTAGTTTCAGCACGGCCTGCTGACGCTTGCCCACCGCTGTGCTGCCACACCGCGCGACACCGACTGCTGGCGACATGCTGCTGCTAACACATCTTGATTGCGAGACAGAGGAGGAGGAGGAGGGTGCTTTAGTGGAGGAAGCATACACCTCCGCAGATACCAGCACCGAGCTGGGGCCCGCAATTCTGGGGGTGGGTAGGACGTGAGCGGTCCCAGGCTCTGACTCTGTCCCAGCCTCCACTAAATTCACCCAATGTGCCGTCAGGGAGATGTAGTGGCCCTGCCCGCCTGTGCTTGTCCACGTGTCCGTAGTTAAGTGGACCGTGGCAGTAACCGCGTTGGTGAGGGCGCGCACAATGTTGCGGGAGACGTGGTCGTGCAGGGCTGGGACGGCACAACGGGAAAAGTAGTGGCGACTGGGAACTGAGTAGCGCGGGGCCGCCGCCTCCATGATACTTTTGAAGGACTCAGTTTCCACAACCCTATACGGCAGCATCTCAAGGCTGATGAATTTTGCTATGCGGACGGTTAACGTTTGAGCGTGCGGGTGCGTGGCGGCGTACTTGCGCTTGCGCTCGAACACTTGCGCAAGCGACGGCTGAACGGTGCGCTGAACTACACTGCTGGATGGGGCCGAGGACAGCGGAGATGAGGGTGTGGGTGCAGGCCATGAGGCGGTAGTGCCTGTGTCCTGAGAGGGGGGTTGCATCTCAGTGGCAGGTTGGGGCACAGGGGGAGAGGCAGGGGTGCAAACCGGAGGCGGTGAACGGCCTTCGTCCCACATTGTGGGGTGCTTGGCCATCATATGTCTGCGCATGGTGGTGGTGGTGAGGCTGTTGGTGTTGGCTCCCCGGCTGAGCTTTGCGCAACAAAGGTTGCACACCACTGTTCGTCGGTCGTCAGTCGTCTCTGTGAAAAACTGCCAGACCTTAGAGCACCTCGGCCTCTGCAGGGTGGCATGGCGCGAGGGGGCGCTTTGGGAAACACTTGGTGGATTATTCGGTCTGGCCCTGCCTCTACCCCTGGCCACCGCACTGCCTCTTGCAACCTGCCCTGCTGATGCCCTTGACTCCCCCTCTGAAGACCTGTCCTCCTGAGTAAGCGTTGCACACCAGGTGGGGTCAGTCACCTCATCGTCCTGCTGCTCTTCCTCCGAATCCTCTGTGCGCTGCTCCCTCGGACTTACTGCCCTTACTACTACCTCACTGCAAGACAACTGTGTCTGATCGTCATCGTCCTCCTCACCCACAGAAAGTTGTTGAGACAGTTGCCGGAAGTCCCCAGCCTCTTCCCCCGGACCCCGGGAACTTTCGAATGGTTGGGCATCAGTGACGATAAACTCCTCTGGTGGGAGAGGAACCGCTGCTGCCCAATCTAAGCAGGGGCCCGAGAACAGTTCCTGGGAGTGTTCCCGCTCCTGAGCAGGTGTTATTGTAGTGGAGTGAGGAGGCTGGGAGGAAGGAGGAGCAGCAGACAGAGGATTCGGATTGGCAGCAGTGGACGGCGCAGAACTGCGGGTAGACGATAGGTTGCTCGAAGCACTTTCTGCCATCCAGGACAGGACCTGCTCACACTGCTCATTTTCTAATAACCGTCTCCCGCGTGGACCCATTAATTGGGCGATGAATGTGGGGACGCCAGAAACGTGCCTCTCTCCTAATCGCGCAGCAGTCGGCTGCGACACACCAGGATCAGGAGCTCGGGCTGTGCCCACACCCTGACTTGGCCCTCCGCGTCCTCGGCCGCGTCCACGTCCTCTAGGCCTACCCCTACCCCTCAGCATGCTGTATTACCAGTGATTTGATTTCACAGGCAGGAAATAAATTGGCGCAAGACTGCAGGCCAAATATAATTTTTGCCCTTTTTGGAAAACGAAAGGCCCCACTGCCTCTAGTGAATGAATTATCTAAGTTTAATAACTGTGCTGTGTCCCTGCTTATGTGTCACAGAACGTGAGGGTAGCAGAGTTATTATAACTCTTGGAGAGCAGGTATTTTTTTCCCAATTAAGGAAAGCAAATGGCGAAGCCAGCAGTAAAGCGTAGCTGGGTGCGTCTGATTTAGCAATGTTGTTCACGCAGCTCACACGTCTCCACCGCCCTTAGGACGGACAGAGGCTGGACAAATAGATTTGTTTTCAGTTTTTTTCCACCAAAAGGCAGCACTGCGTATATTCAATGAACATGAGAAGTTTAATAACTGTGCTGTGTCCCTGCTTATGTGTCACAGAACGTGAGGGTAGCAGAGTTATTATAACTCTTGGAGAGCAGGTATTTTTTTCCCAATTAAGGAAAGCAAATGGCGAAGCCAGCAGTAAAGCGTAGCTGGGTGCGTCTGATTTAGCAATGTTGTTCACGCAGCTCACACGTGTCCACAGCCCTTAGGACGGACAGAGGCTGGACAAATAGATTTGTTTTCAGTTTTTTGGCACCAAAAGGCAGCACTGCGTATATTCAATGAATAACAACTGTGTTGTCGCCCTGCCTATACAATTCTTTCCCTGCAGTATCAATGGAGGGTGCAATGGTCTGCAGAGGCGATTTTGAGAAGCAAAAAAAAATGCAGCACAGCTAACAGCAGCCTGGACAGTACTGCACACGGATAAATATGGCCCTAGAAAGGACCGTTGAGGTTCTTGAAGGCTACACTCACTCCTAACACTCTCCCTGCCTATGCAGCACTTCTGTCCCTAATGCCAGGTGCAACGGTCTGCAGAGGCGATTTTGAGAAAAAAAAATTTGCCACTGCTAACAGCAGCCAACACACAGCTATCAGTGGCCCTAATAAGGACCTTTGGGGGGTCTTGAAGCCTACACTAACTACCAATTCTTTCCCTACAGCAGCTCCGGTACAAACAGCACTGTCCCTCATCTAACTCACACCGCATCTGAGGCGAACCGCGGGAGGGGCCGACTTTTATGTTCGGGTGACACCTGATCTTCCCAGCCACTCACAGCAGGGGGGTGGTATAGGGCTTGAACGTCACAGGGGGAAGTTGTAATGCCTTCCCTGTCTTTCAATTGGCCAGAAAAGCGCGCTAACGTCTCAGGGAAGGAAGTGAAAATAACCAGAACACCGCATGGTGTTCGTTACGAATAACGAACATCCCGAACACCCTAATATTCGCACGAATATCAAGCTCGGAAGAACACGTTCGCTCATCTCTAGTGGTGTCCAAAAAGTTGATTTTGGTAAATGAGTAGCTTAATGTCAGGTTTATGGTGGGATGGAATGCATTGAATCTCTCATGGAATTTTATTAGTTCTTTGGTTTAGGTTATCGCTTTGACAGTTGGATTTCCTACTGTCAAAGTTGCATTGCACCGCACAAAAATCGCGTTTTTGTGCAATGCGACAGAGAGGAAGACTCATGGGGAATACAGATGAGCAAGCATGCTCGTATACAGCAGTTACTTGAGTGAGCATCGCTCTTCTCGAGTAACTGCTTACTGGTCCGAGCGTGCTCGTGGGTAGCGGGGGGGAGAGAGAGATCTCTCTCACTCTCCCCCCCCCCCCCCCCACTACCCTCTGACGCCCGCTGCTCACCCCTGCCCCTCCCCAAACACGCTCGGACCAGTAAGCAGTTACTCGAGAAGAGCGATGCTCGCTCAAGTAACTGCTGTATCTGAGCGTGCTCGCTCATCGCTAATGGGGAAACATGAGTTACAAAACCTCACGAGTCGCGTGTATATTGCGGGACCCGCAAGGTTTCTGTGTCGGGTTGTCACTTGCTACAAAACATCGTATGTGTGAATTAACCGATAGGAAAGCATGGGCTTCACATACATGTAATTGTCAGTGGGACTTTCTAATGTTAAAAATGCATTGCAAGTTTGTGCTTTGCAATTTTTGTGTGATGCGTTTTTAACATTAGAAAGTCCCATTGACAATAACGTTAACAAAATGCAGCAATATCGCGTGAAAAAAACACGCAAGAAAAACGCAAGTGGGTATTCACCCTAAAGAGTGCATGCAGATGTGCAAGTTTTGTGCTTTTGTAATGCGCGTACTTACATATACAATTTTTCTCCCGCAGAGATGCGAGACAGAAAAATAGCAGTGCTTTCTATTTTTGCGCAAATCTTGCACGAGAATAGAATATGCAGATGTTGTGCTGTATGATGTAAGTTGCGCCTGAAAGAATGTTGGGCACTACTCATTCTCACGGGTGTGAATGCACCATAAGACCTCCCTCACACAGGTGTTTGCAGTAAATGCAGCGTTTTTCAACATGCAACTAGCGCTGCGTTTAGCGCTGCCCAAAATGCAGCACCAAGTTGTGCCACGCTTTCAGCAGCACTCCTATCGCTGCACATTCATTTCAATGGGTGATGCCGGGCTGAAAACTGCCAAAGATAGGACATGCATCACTGTCAAAGCGCAGCGTTTTGACGCTTGTATGAACAGCCCCATTGAAATGAATGGGAGCCGTGTACAGCATTTAGTGCATCGAGGATTAACTATTTTTTCCTTAAACACTTTGATCTTCCTCTTTTGAGAATTGTACACATCGACAACTTCATGTTCTCTGACCACACTCTTATCTCCAGCCTTTACAGTGATGGGCAACCTTTTGAGCTCGGCGTGTCAAAATTCGCCAAAAAAACCGAGCATAACTCGGGTGGTGTGTCACTTCGAGAAAAAAAATCTATAAATTCGCAATATTTATAGTTTAAATAACCCAAAACACCCATAGCACAGGCCCTCACCTCTCCCATCCTCCCCCTCACTTATCTCAGTAAGGATGAGCCCCCAGCGGCGACAGCGCCCTCCACAGTGGCCCCCAGCAGCGACAGCACACCCCACAGTGGCCCCCAGCGGCCCTATCCCTAGTCAATGGCAATGGTGACTTAACGCTATACTGCTGAATGATCCAGTCGTTTTTCAGGATGTAGAGCAGGCTTCTCTTAATGCCACCGCCGATATTGACCCTTGCTTAGTGTGGGAGGCCCACACATGCGTCATTGAAGGGGTGTTGGTAAAACACGGAGTGCCCCTTAAATATGAGCGTGCCCTTGCAGTGGCCCGTTTATCAGACTAAATCCGAATACTGGAGTTTCAGCATAAATGTAGACCCCCGGAAGAGGCCTGGCTTGCTCTTATTCAAAAGCATGATGCCCTTTGCTCCCTATTAATCAAGTCAAAAGCTGTCCTATCTAAATGTAGGCAACATTTTTATGAATTTGGCAAAAAATGCCAGCACAGTAATGCAGAAGCATTAGAGGCTCCTATATCTAACCTCAAACTCATTGCTGCTATTAAACACTCTTTGTCGGGTAAGACTCCGCGTCCAGACAGACTTTGTCTCATGTACTATTAATCTCTATCAAACCTACTGCTCCCTCACATGCTGGCCTCCTTCAGTGCCCTAGCTTCTGGTTTGACCCTTCCGACAGATGCTCGGGCACATTTCGGTGATTCATAAATCAGTCAAAGATCCAGCCCTGTTCAAACACTGGTTATATAGAATCTGAGGGTTTGAAAGTGATTACAAAAGTTGAGACCCGTTGGAGTAGTTTGCATCCAATTTCAAAACATCATGTCCTTTATGCACTGCAGAGCTGCTGTTCTTGATGTGTTCCCTTTAAAAGCCCTTTGATTAAACTATAAATTCAGAATATTGTTGTGTTTCAGATTAAACTTTTAGAATATTCTTATGTTTTTATCTTACTTATGAACCTTTGAACCATTTCACCTTGTTTGCTGGACTTGAACTGTGTCAATGTCAAAAATACTGGAAAAATTGAGATGTTCTAAAACTTTTGTCCGGTAGTGTATATAACCCCTATAACAGCTGGGAAGTATTTGTCCATGGCCTCCCAGGTCAAACCTCATGAAGCGGACCAGAGAGAGAAGACTGACAGGACTGTTTATAACACTTAACCTCCTTGCTCAAGTTAATCAGATTGGTTTGACAGCAGCGACCTCTCACAAATCCATGCTGAAATTGAGTTATACAGCTATTTTCCTTGAGTTACTCCTGCATAGCATCTCTTAGAAACCCCTCAAACATTTTACCCACAATAGAAGTCAGACTTACTGGCCTATAGTTTCCGGGTTCACTCTTAGACCCCTTTTTGAATATTGGTATCACATTTGCTATTTGTCAGTGAAACAGTCCCTGTTCTTATAGAGTCCTTAGCTCTTTAAGGCTGAAGTGCCGTAAATATACAGAACTTGGTCCTGGGCTTTAATCCCACACCATAGCAAAAATGCAGTGCAGGATAAAAGCTTCTGCTCCTGCACTCTAGCAATCCAGAAACAGCCAAGGACCCAAAGGAGAAGACCAAAGTGATCCAAGGCAATATAAATTATATATCAAAATGTCCAAAACAAAATGGCGAACCCAATCTTGCACTTTATTTTAACATAATATAAAAATGTTAAAAATAAAGGACTATAAATTAATTTAATATTTTTTTACTTTTTGTACACGTTACTCCTAGTAAAACAAGAAATGGGAAAATAATTCTGTAAAAAACAATGTTAAAAAGCCCTATACGTCATTAAAAAAATGCAGCAAAAATCATTTTGGCAGCCCAGGTAAAAAAGAGTAGGGCCATAAAATCACCACGTGTAAAATCACTAAAAAGTGTATATTTCTTAAGGAATGAAACACTCTGGTCTTTAATGGGTTAAATGAAATAAATAATTATCTATCACATTATTTAATTCCCTTAGAAGCTGGCGGTGTAGGCCATTTGAACCCAGTGATTTATTTCACGAGTATTTTATAAAATCTAGAAAAGAGAAAAATTTTAAAGGTTCTGAAGCCATAGGTTCTATAGTATTTTAAGATTCTAGTTGGAGTGCAGCTAATAGAAAATATGAATAGAAGTGAGCGCAAAAACTGTCGTCATACTATCAAGAGACATAAAAAATGTTGTGCAGTATTTAGAAGACAAGATTAGGAGTCTTTTTGCACAAAGCTTTTGAATTTAACCCATAAACCTTTTGAAAATAAAGATTATCTCATAGTAGCGTACAAGACGGTGAAACTTCAATAGGATTTTTTTTTTTTAAGGAATCCCACAACTTGCGCAATAAAGTGCAAGTCTTTGTATGATTATGTGGTGTTTATTAAATTGGCCAGCTTCCAGAGTCTAGAAAATGCTTGAGGGGATGAAATCACTATTAGAGCTTTGCAAAAATTTTATGAATATTAATTGCCTTTTTTAATACGCTTTAGCTGAGTTGCCGGAAAATATAATTTAAAACTGGGGGCGGAAAGACCACCTTAAAATGTATCCAAATGTAGACATTTTATACTTCATCTGGCCATCTTACCAGATAAGTTAATTCAAAACACTGTCAATAGATTTAAATATATTACTGCTTGAGCACATAGGGGAGTTGGACATGGCATACAGCGGGAGGACTATTTTAATCAGTGTAATTCTGTCTGCCATGTTGAGTGGCGATTCGTTGTTGATATTTATATTTTTACATATAGTGGCTGAAGAAGTGAGAATATTAACAGGATTAAATTGCTGTTCATCTCCACAAAATTTCAAGCCTAAGTATTCAAAATAAGCTCCCAGAGGGACTATCAATAAATTGCCTGGGTGTGATTCTAAACACATGAGAACTGGTTTATTGTGGTTAACTTTCAAACCTGAATAACAACAACTTTCAAACCTGAAAAATAGCCATATTCGAAAATATTTGAAATACAGAAAGAAAGACAATTTGGACAAGTGTGTGTATAAAACATTGTAATATTGTGATTTTGTGATGCCAAAAAACATATTCATTCCCCTTCATCTTTCCATCATTTTGACAGCAAGAATAGCGTTGCATGATGCACTGTTCTTACTGTCAAATTAGAAGACACCCCCACCACCACCACCACCCCCCACCAATGACATGCCAAAGTGCTAGTCTGAGTGCATGGAACAGCAAAACTAAAATCCACTTAATTATTGGTAGTGAAGGGGTTGGAAAGAGTAATGTTACTGAAAATGGTGCCTGTTGACAGCTCAGGACCCATGTCCCCACTTAATTTGGTCGTGAGCTTCCGCTCTACAGCTATACAAAGCACAATATAGATTCTCTGCTTTCCATTTGATGTTTGCTCTCTTGTTACAATCTCCTTCCATTGCTCATTGTGTGAAAATTATAGTGTTCACTGTTTCCTATTGAGTGAATGCCTGTGGGGTTTGTAAAGATCTAGACTTGTCATCTGTTAAACTACTGTGTTATTATTAACTGCATGCACATAATTGCATTCCATAATACACTTCTGAAAATGCTTAAAATGCCAAAAAGAAGGAAAAAAAACTATTTTAATTGGGGTTACAGTGACTAAAGGAGAGGTTTTCGCTTTGTGTTTTACTCAAAAGACATTTTGCTCAATAAATTATACATTGTTGTGAATATAAATGGGATTAAAAGTCGTAGTAAGGTACATATAGGCCACATATCTTAATGTAGTGTTGATGTCCGTGTTTAGAAGATACTTTAATTAAATATTGGACATGGTAATGGTTATTTACTCTCTACTGAAAGCGGCAAGATATGTTGCTTACAATTCTGCACGGTTTCCAAAGATTCACTCCAATGTTGACTGCTGGCAGATAAACCGCAGGATTTTGTTCAATGCATGAAAGGAAATGTCAAGCCGTAATATCCATCTCTAATGTTCTAATGTGCCCAGTAGAATTTATTTACACTTGGAGGAACTTGTGCATAAACCTCCTATCTGCCTTAATAGCTGGCTTCTCTCCACAGCACTAGAGCTGACTTGTGCTTCTTCTGTACAATGAATACATGCTCTTGATATTGTTTATTGGCAATTCATAGGCCTCATCAGCAAATAAGATAATTAATAAAGATAAAAGTATGCACAGTACAAGGGGGATGCTGAAAAGTTCTCCTCACCAACTTTCCTAAAATATATGGAAATGTTGCTATTATTGCTATGAACTGTTTTCTTCTATACTATAGAATCTATAGGCTTCGTTGCCAATTTTCAGGATAATGGCACTCATTTTTCTTTTTTTCACATCACTAAAAGAAGAATGACAGAGAAAAATGTAGAACTGTCCAGCACTGAACTGCGAGGCATCATGAGGTTCCTGCTCATGCAGAATAAAAACACCAATGGATATTCGGGAGTGCCTGATGGAAACATTGAGTGACTAGTGCTCATCATACTCAACTGTGAAGAACTACCATGCCAACTTTCAGAGGGGTGATTTTTCCACATAACATATGATCGATCTGGGTGGGAAGGCCATCACAGTGCCAACATCTGGAATTGTTGAATGTGTTCATGATATGGCTTCAGAAGATAGGTGAATCTTACTGGAAACAATAGTCGGGACACTGCAGAAATCCATGTGTTTGGAGCATAATAATAATCTTATTTTTGTATAGCGCCAACTTATTCCGCTACGGAATAAGTTGCCACTGAATAATGCCAAAATGTTTGAACGCTGACAAGAAGCACACACGAGTCAGCACTTCCAAGGTGATTTTGAAGCATCTTAAGGAATCCACTACTAATTTATTGGAACGACTGATGACTGTTGATGAAACTTGGTTACAACACTATGATCCTGAGACCAAACAACAGTTTTTACAGTGGTGATACTCTTGATCTCAAGAAATTCAAGACCTAGAGGTCAGGAGGAAAGGTCATGGCCACCATTTTTTTGGGATAGCACAGATATTTTTTTAACAGACTATCTTTAGAAAGGCCAAACAATCAATGTAGAATACTACTGGCACTTGCTGGCAAATTAAAGGCTACACTTTAAAAAAAAAAAAAAAAAAAAAGGGTAAAACTGCAAAAAAAGGGCTTCTTCAGGACAATACTCCTTCACACAAGACTGCCAAGACAATGTATCTTTTTAAGGATTTGGGGATTCAGTGTATAGACCATCCACCTTACTCTCCAGATCTTGCTCCATCAGACTATTTCCTATTTCCAAACCTAAATAAAAACTTGAAGAGACACAAATATTTAAATGATTCACAGGTGTTAGTAGTAGTAGTAGTAGTAGTTTTTCAGTGACTTTACTTTTTGGAAGAGTTAAATAAACTTCAGAAATGATGTAACAAGTGTGTTAAGCTTCAGTGGGAATATATTGTGTAATACTAGGGTTTTATGCTCCTATATCGTTTCCTTCTTGGTCAGGCTGAAGACTTTTCAGACCCCCGTTGTAATGTGCATCCGTGTTGATGTAATTTTGTTTTTCTGTATTAGGTGATACATATGTAATGTCTACAGAAAACACAAACCATGGTGCATTCTAGATTACATTGGCATTTCGGTATACTTTTTGAAATCCTGTTTTGGAATCCCCAATGATTGCTAGAATTAACACTCAATGTGCATGTGTGTATTGGCGTCATTGATTTTAGGGAGTTTGACAGCACAGCTAAATTAAATTTCAACGACTTCAGACCTCTGTGTTCTATTGTTCATGATGGTCAGAAAATAGGAAAAAATTCTAAAGGTGGCACATATCCTATAGTGTATCTAAACCAATATTTATTATGAAGTTTTGTACAAATCAAAAGGTATTTAGGATAACACATATATATGTTCTGATATTGTTTTTGAAGTTACTGCCTTTTGTGGTATGGAAATCCAAATTTGTTAACCAATATAAGAGCTCATTCACACGTTAGTGTTTTTCATCAGTATTCTGTAAGCCAAAACCAGGAGCGGGTCCAAAATAGGGAAGGAATGCAAATCTTTCCATTATACTTTCTCGTACATTCCACTCCTTGTTTTGATAAAAATTACTGATGTGTGAATAAGCCCCAACTGTGAAAAACCCCTTGAGGCTAATTTCACACAGTCTTTTTTGCTAAAATCCTGCACATTCTGCTGCCTTTTTGCTGGAGTTTCTCTTTTCCCCCACTTTTTTGGCAGCAAAACTCACTAAATCATGATGTTAGCTGTAGGTCAATAGGGAGTTCTAAAATGCACTACAAACGGTGCATTTTTGAGTCAATTAGAACTTTTTCACCAATCACAGTGTGTTCTAGGTTATTTTCTTTTCAGGCATTTCCCCCAAACTTCACTATAGGAAAAAAAAATGCCTGAAAAAACACGTCAAGAACACCCACAAAATGCTTGTTAAAAAACTCAATTTCTTTTTTTTTTTTTTACAAACCTTAGGAAAATCTTCAATGAAGCTATGTCTGAAGGAGGCCTTAGGTGGAAATACCTCTTTCCTCACACAAGCAATGTCTATAATGTTTGCTTCACACAGCTGCTACACAAAAAAACTGTACAGTGATTTAAGTTGAGTGAAGTACACCCATGGAGCCATATTATTATCCAGGCTATGTCTATTGCACAATCATGTAAATGAATATTTTACATTCTAATTTTCTTCATTTATATTAGTTAATAAGGTCACCTTGGAGGGTTCTTTCTTCCATGCTGAACAAACCTTTTTTTTCCAACGTTTCATGCCGTTTCAAATGAAGATATGTTTTATTGACTTTAGCAAATTAAAACACGGATCTTTGATGCATCAAGATTCTTTATTGAGTCTATTTGATGATTCAACCTTTTGAGGTTTTATCTTCAATCATGTGCAATTTACCAATTTACGAAGTTTGATAGGAGCACTATAAAGCCTACTGTATATAGATGACTTCCGTCACTCTTGGGCATATGCTACCATGATTGGAATGTTTTTGACCACATCCAGTCATAGTTGTCTAATCTATGTGCACAGCTCTCTTAGAAAAAGAGTTGGGAAGCCATGCATCCTATGTGCCTTCATAGGAGTTGTCACGAACCAGGCTTTCATAGTTCGTGATGCTGACACAACCACAAGGGGTTAACTTCTACTTCCTTAATCCTGCACTCATTGCAAGATTAAGCTTAAGTCACTACTATGAATTTTCTCGACCTTTCCAACACTGCCTGCCCTGAGGGCATTACTGTTGGAGTCCGCGGATTACCCCCATATACCCACATGGATGTATGGGTGATTATGTCACCCCAGTTAGGAGCATCTATCTATTTTATAAACTATGGGAACTAGATGTGATGGTGTAACAGCCCCTATATTCTCAGTATGCAAGTACACCAAATTTGGGATATGTATTATATATGATACAAACTTTACAGTGAGTATGTTCCTTTTCAGAATCTCCAAACTTGCTGGGTTGAATATATGTACCTAGTTTATAAGTACTAATTCTGTGATTCTGTGATAACATTTCAGCACTGATAGTTGAATGATTTTTGGAAGATATGGGCATGTGCCAGATTACATGACAGGAGCATGTGCACCAAATGGGGGAAGGTATCACAGCTATCTGTTACGTTTGTGTGGGCAAATAAGCATAATGCCCACATGAACGTGCCCAAAATAGGCTGAGTATATCACAAACACGGGGACCTAAAACAGAATTCCGACTGGACATGGTGACGGCAACACCAACTGAACAGAGAACTGCAGACTGAACTGATGGACAAACATAAGCATAGGGACTGACAAGTGACCAAAACACTCACCTTGCATACTTGTACACATAAGCAGATATAGCTATAAAAGTATGAGGTATTTGTTTGTACATTGGCCAATGAACTTAAGCCGCAAGGCCACGGCAAGGCTCCTTGTGTCTTACAGTCCCTACTCTAGCAAGACACATCTAGCAGAGGACCCTAAGGGCCACACTAGTCCAGATATGGCAAACTAATTTAGCAGGACAAAGCAGAAACAAACTGACACAAAACTGACAGAAAATAAATGCAAGAGCCGACATGAACTAACAAGACACCAAACACACAGCAAGCTGCAACAGACAAGGATACATGACTGCTCACCCTAAACACCAGACACATAGCAAGCTGCAACGGACAAGAATACATGACTGCTCACTCTGAACACCAAACAGACACTGACAGGAGCTGAGATAATATGTCAGCAAAGACCCAGGAGATTGGCTAGCAGGAGATCACCACACCCAGCCAGCTCAATCATTCAACACCTGTGGGGCTGTACTGCTAAAAGCCACATGGTACAACAGATCCCAGCCAACACAACCTAACACTATCTAGCTGTAATTGTCTGTTTACTATTGGTGCTCGCAGTGACAGCTTGATGAGGTGAAAGCCCAATTATATCTGCCATTTGCTTTTAGCATGCTGTGTTTGACACACTGATTTGCCTATTAAGAGCGAAAGCTTGGTAACGATTGGTGTTTGCTTTAGTGGTGCTTGAATAGATCCATTAATCCATCCATCAAGGACTCTAATCACTATTATTTGTGGAGCATCTCATGGAGTTCTGATCTTTAATTAATTTGGCTGTTCATACATCATAGGTACCTCCCAATGTCTGCTTAATTATTGGGAGTGACCAGTTCATGAGCATATAGCGCCTTTTACCTTAGGACGCCAAATTTGTGGTGAAATATGATGGCAGGACGGTGTTAATCTTTTAACTGCAGAGATTGCTGACAGTTGTAGCACATACTAGTTAGGTGACTGTTGGGCTGCAGACTAGAGCCACACTCTTATACGGCTAGTTTGGAATACGAGTATCATACTGACCACACGTATCAATACATTACAAAACCTAGACATTCTATATGGACACTTGAACTTTCAGCATTCTTGTGCTTTAAAACCAAATGTATCCCTGTTAGTTCATTTTATATTATTTACAATAAAGATTTATGTTCTAAGTAGAGATGAGCGAGCATACTCGCTAAGGGCAAATACTCGAGCGAGTATTGCCTTTTGTGAGTACCTGTCCGCTCGTCTCAAAAGCTTCGGGTTCCGGCGGGGGTGAGCGGTGAGTTGCGGGAGTGAGCAGGGGGGAGGCGGAGGGAGGGGGAGAGAGAGAGACAGACACAAGTTTGGTATAACTATTCTCCTAACTCTAGCAGCTCACATTGGATCAGCATATCTGGTTATAACTAGAATCTAAAGCAGGTAAAGTCGAAACTTTTCCATAGCACATAAAATATGGTTATAGTATTCACTCATAACAGGAGTCAGAGGCGCACATTTATTAGACTTAATTTTGTTGCAAAAAAGTACTTTTAGACTCATTTGTCAAAAGCAAATGTTTAAAAAGTTGTAAATTAGTTGTGCTCTTGACGGGGAAAAAAAATGAAATTCAGTCTGGTAATTCCTAATGCACTACATTTATTTAGAGACAGTCATTTTTTCAAAAATTGGGTGCGCTTCCTTCCAACTAACATTCGCATTGCTTTTCTAACCATTTTAATTGGGGGTGATCAGCTCTACTGTGGTTAAAATAAGAAAAGAATTAATGTCTTTTGTCTAACTCCTATGTGTGAACTAGCTGAACATTTGAGGAATGCCGACTAAATGCACTTGTGAGTTAAAAACCTGCAATCCCACCTGCTTAAATGTTCATTGTCCTCACTAAGCCTTTGTTCCAACTTTCTTATTTTTTCCTACTGGCGATGATGTATGGCATCTTCACTTTTTTTAAACTAGATTCTTCTGTGTCTTAAGTGGTTATTTGACATTAATTGGATGTACTCCCGTTATCTGTTTAAGCACAGGATATGTTGCCATTGATGTGTGGATAGATTAATAAATAATTTAGTACAGGAAAGTGTGAATTAAGCTTTCTGTTAACAACATCATTTAAACTGAGTTAAATGTCTTCCAATCATTAAAACATTCCTTACGTGGAATTGATTAAAGTACTGTAACTCCCATGGCAACAGTTGGGTGACGTTTGCATTACATTGGAGTTAACTATTTTTCAGGTTGCATGATTTTTATATATATTGTAGCAGTTAGGCAATATTCATGCAGTATTTGTGCATCCAGTAAAATGCTGGATGGCCAAATGGAAAATGAACAGACCCATTATAATCAACGGAGTATGTTCCACATTGTTTGGTTCCGTCATAAAACGGACCCGGTCAGCCAGGGGGTTCTCTTTTCTTGCTCTTTTAACTGAGTAGGAAAACAGACTGAGCAAAGGTGTGAACATAGCCTTATTTCAGTGCAGGAGCCAGAATTGAGACATGAGAAGCACAGATAGATTAAATATCTTCCAAGTTTTTTAAAAAATGCACAAAAATGTTATGTGCTCATCAGAGGTGTAACATGAGGCTTCTAGGCCCCAATGCAAAATCTGCAACAGGGCCCCAAACTATAATGCTTTATTCATAGTACTGGGCTCCCTATATGGAGAGGAGAGGCCCTATGGGCCCCCTAGGGCCTGGGTGCAACCGCATCCCCTGCACCCTCTATAGTTACGCCCCTGGTGCACAATTACTAGACCACTCCTTGAACTGTTTATTAAAATCAATCCAAAAAACTTTGCATTACAAATACAGAATAGAAAATGATCAAGACATCACATGGATTAACAAATGGTAGCATTAAAAAGTACAAAAAAAAAAAAACGAGAAAATATTGCGAAAAAAAAAAATTTCACATTGATGTTATCGTACTCGCTTGCAGAATTCATTTAACATTCTTTTTACTCCACGGTGAATGTCGTTAAAATAAAAAAAAACATACCAGAATTGCAGATTTTGTTAATCTTGCCTTCTAGAAAAAAAAATTAATAAAAATTAATCAAAATGTTATGTTCCCAAAAATTGGATAAATTTAATCTAGAGTTCACCTTGCAAAAAACAAGCCCTTCTAGAGCTTCTTTTATGGAAAAATAAAAATGGTCTGGCTCCTGGAATGCAGCGACATAAAAGCAAATCTTTACAAAAAAAGTGTTTTTTTTTTGTGTACAAAAATAGCAAAACATGAAAAATCAATAAAAACTTGGTTTTAAGCTAACCCTGAGAAAAAATGTTATCACATTTATTTATTTTGCACACTGGACTCTGTAAAAAGGAAATCCAAAAAAACTAATTTCAGAATTTCTTTTTTTCAGCAATCCTCCTAAAAAAAGATGAATAAAGGTTATACAATACATTGTATGTACCCAAAAATAATCCCCCTAATAAATACAGGTTGTCCTGCAAAAAAGAAGTCCTCACATGGCTACATTGATGGAAAAATGAAAGCGTTATGGCTCCTGGAATGCAACGATGAAAAAAACTGAAAAATTAGTTGGTCATTAAGGTACAAACAGGCTTCGTCACTAAGGGGTTAAACCAATTTCAGTTCATGGATTTCTAATTTTATACAAATCCTTTGATGAGTTCATGTAAATGAGACCCCACTGTGGTTTAAGTGTTACTGTACATTATTGGAAGACACAGATGTTATGCAAAGTCTAGTCATATTAGCTAACTGGGTTAATGAGCCTGCTAACCCATTTGTACATATTAGTTTTCCAGTTACTTAAAAGCCATGACATACAGCCCTTTCTTTGTTTAAAAAAGAAAAAGCATAAATCATATATTTATATTCAATTTTTCTGAGAATGCGATGCTGCTCGATTTATGTCTCATAATTGGACTTCAGGCAGAGATAGGGAGTGGGTGGAACTACCCCTGAGTTGGATGTGTAGAGCCTAATAGGGTTAACTAAGTGTAAACTAAAAGGATCATGGAAGTGCTGCCAATCCAGAAATAGTGCCACATCATATTCTAAGGCAAAGTACACTACAGCATACGGAGAAAAAAGACGTATTATATGACAATACTGTCATCTGGTTAATTGGAAGATTCCATATATTGTCTACAAGTAGGTCCTGTAGGTGGTCATTTTAAATGTCCCTTCTTGGAGGTAGCCCCAAGGGCGGACAGGTCCAGGACGCCAACACTGACCCTACGCTGCCTAGTGGAAGGACAGAAAGGAACCGCCGTACCTATGCAAATGACAACTTACTAGTACTGACAGGCTAGGCCGATGGAATAAGCCAACACGACAGGAAAACCACAGAACACAGCAGAGCTGGATCGAGACAGGGTAACTTTCACTGTAGAAGAACTGAAGTCAGATACACGGGAAATGGAACTAATCAAGTTGGCTAACTGGAGCTCCCAGCCAGCCACTATAACTCACAGAGGTAGAGCGTGCGCGCCTCTCATAGGCACGCACACGCCGCGCCTGCACACCAGAGCACAGCGCTGCCGCTCGCCGACCCGAACATGGGTAAATAAATAAAAAATAAATCTTGGTATTTGTATAGCGCCAACTTATTCCGCAGCGCTTTCAGGTAATAATTACTTATTACCCCCCACCAAGCTGGGTTCTCATTTTACCGACCTCGGAAGGATGGAAGGCTGAGTCAACCTTGAGCCGGCTACCTGAATCATGCAGGGATCGAACTTGCAGCCTCTTCAGGTCATAGGCGAGAGCTTACACTCTGCGCCACACTCAGGACGCCGCGGTGAACCGCGCCACTGCCACCCATGGTCCCTGACCGGCCTCATGGTAACACCTGTATCATGCATTACCCCTCCAAGTGAATGGAGTAGCAGCACACCTATGCGACCTCCGATTCATTTATCTGGGGTCTGACCACTGGGGGTCCCACCAATTATAAAGTTATTCCCTATTCTATTTAACTTGGTACAATCTCTTTAAACTATGAGTTGGCTTTACATTAATTAGTGTGTAGTCATGCAAGTTTCTGAAGAAGTTAAACTGTCCTAGGAGATTTTCTCCATTTCACCATCACCACATCCTCTGGCAGAGAGCTCCATAATCTCACTGCTCTTACAGTAAAGAACCCCCTTCTATGTCGGTGTAGAAACCTTCTTTCCTCTAGATGTAGAGGATTCCGTCTTGTTACAGCTATAGTCCTTGGTATATATAGATTCTGCGAGAGATCTTTGTGTTGTCCCCTGATATATTTATACATAGTTATTAGGCCGCCCCTCAACCATCTTTTATCGAAACTAAATAATCCCAATTTTGATAACCTCTCTAGCTATTGTAGTCCATCCACTCAATTTATTGCTTTAGTTGCCTGCCTTTGTACCCATTCAAGCTCTGATATGTCCTTCTTGATTACTAGTCCCAAAACTGTACACAATATTCCATGTGTGGTCTGAATAGTGACTGGTTGAGGAAGAACAATGTTGTTGTCATGCGCCCCTAGACCTCTTTTGATGCACCCCATGATCTTATTTACAATAGTAATACACTGACTGACACTGGGCTCACATTTCCGTCTTGGGGTTCTGTCTGAATCCCCTAAAATGATATTCAGATGGTACCCTAAACTCAACTATTGACTTTAATTAGCTAAGTAGACACTAAAGTTGTAAACGTTGGTCTCCATTTAACTAATCAAAGTCAATTGTGCAAATACCGACTTTCCAATTTTTGATCTCGGTTTGACCAGGTTTCCTGTAAATTTCTGTTATTTTTGGAGGACAGAATAGCAAAACTTTGGTCTCTATTTTGAATAACTTAAGCCAATGATTCCGTTCGGAGTTCTGCCTGAATACTATGTGGACAGGACCCCAAGATGGGAAAGGCTGGACCTAGCGAAAACCTCTATGTGAATTGCATTTGTGGATCAACCTGTTGGCTGCTCTGGATACAGTTCTGTTCTTCTCCAGCTTTATATCCATGGCCTTTTCACGGGAAATATAAGAGCAAATGACTGTCTCGTATAACAGCAAGCTCTGTGATTAGAAACGGATTAATGAAGGCATGAGAGGAGGTCAGAATTAATTTTGACAGCCAAAAAGTCTCAAAGCACATGGGCCATCCATCACAGCCTAATGTCTGGACGGTGACTCTAACACAGGTGTACTGTGGCTATGCTGCTCTTTGCAGAGAGCATTTATAGATTTCTGAATGTCAGATGATTAAATCCTGTTTATAAACTGACTTTTCACTGATAATTTGTGGCTTTCATCTCTCTAGAGGCGTAATATTGTGAATCACTGAGGGTGTCACTGAGTTATTACAAATTAGATGATTTTTGATTACTTATGAGAGCAATAGTAAACCTCTTCTAATCTCTTGTCTGTGCGTTCGCTTCCGATATTTAGAATATAATCAAAGTATAAAGAGCCCTAGTAACAGATCTCACAGTGCTTTAATGTAAAATAATACAGTTGCCTTCCGCAATGTTTTGCCTTAAAGGGATAGCTTTGTTTTAGCAAATAAAGGTTGTTCATTGTCTTATGAAAAGTTATCGAATTTATAGATATATTTCCTATAATAATTCTTTGTGATTTTTAAGAACTCTTCTCAATCTCATTCAGAAGGAAGCTTCATTTAAACTTCCAGTGGCTAGAAATCAGTCTCAGCCATGTGATGGGTACACAAGAGCACAGCTCATAATAGTTATCAGAACTTTGTCTTGTAATGACCCATGAACAAGTGCCCATCGCAGCAATGACTGTTCCCATTGAATGATTGTAAGTGGAGATCTTTAACAGGATAATTAGAAAATTGAATAACTTCATTATATAGTGAATAACCTTTATTAGCTGAAAGTATTATACTACATTAAAGGAAATAGATCACCCATGGTTTTTTTTTACTAATTAGAACCAGTTACTGGCATGCACTCTTTCTTCTATTGTATTTTTATTTTCTGATTGTAGATTTTTCTTCTATTTTCTGCATACAATTATACGGCGACCATTTTGCCTGAGCTGCTGCTAACAGCATGTAGAGAAATGCCATATGTCAGAGGGACATATGTGGATCTGCCTTGATTCACATCAATTTGACTTAGGGTTGCCTGGGAAGGCAGTACCCAGGGAACCCTGGTTTTCAATCCCAGGGGATTTGGTCATTGCTACTGGGTCCCCAAAACATTACCTACACACATAACTGATAGTATGGCTGCTGATTCTGCACAAGGCTGAGGCACAGTATCTGATGGTGTAAACTGTTGTATATTGGTCAGGCAGGTGATGGTCAGGGCTGGCTGCACTGGTGTGGTAAGAAAGTCCAAGCAAAAGGTCATGGTAGGCAGCAAGAATAACAAAGTCCAATAATCTGAGCTAAGGGGAGTGAGCAGAATCATCATGAGCGAAGTAGGAGTCGGAACTGGAATAAACACTAATGGGGGCATTGTCCAAATCGCCGATGCAGACCAATTGCTTTGGCATCCTCCATAGGGAAACATGGATAATATAGCCAGAGGGGAGTTGGGAAAGGTGAGTCATTGAAACCCAGCAGCTGCAGTCCACTCTGTTCTCTTCCTAGTATCTAAACACATGGACAGAAGGCAGAGAGTTGACACTGCCGATCCACCCTGGCTGCTTCTTCTGTGTCTCCTACTTCCATGTTGTCTTTAACTGCAGAAGGGAGGAGTAAGTGTCCTGCTAGTGCACAAACTGTAAAAAGTACTGAGCAGTGAGATTAGAAGCTGAGTAGTTTAGAGGGAACGCATATGGACAATCAAAAAATTACTAAAACTATAATAAAAATTCAACTTAAAAAACTCAATTGAAACAATAGGTTATTTCATGGAATCATATAATCATAGAGTTAGAAGTAACTTCCAGGGTAATCTTGTCCAACGCCCTGCTATTTCAGATGATACATTCCCTTAAAGTTAAGCTCTACCTGTTACATAATATTGCCCTTGATACGCCAGCCCGGGTTACCCTGATTTCACCTGCAACCCCAGTCCCTGCCTACTTGCCTGCGCTCCTGGCTAACCCCAGGCGGGCAACTGGGTGGCGGTCCCTACTCTCGCTAGGGACCGAGAAGGGACGCTGGCATACCTGATGGAAAGGGCAGAACAACGACAGAAAAAGCAGATGTAATAAACCAACATGAAAATACAAAGCAGACCTGAGGCAGATGGAATAACCTGGCAGAAATGGCAAACAAGCTGACAAGAGCAGGAGACCGACAGAGGCAGGCTAGCTAGCTCACTGAGGGAAACCAATAACTGGCAGTGATAGCAAGTCACTGCCTGACTTATAAACAAAAGCCTCCGCCCAGGGGCGGAGAGAGGGAGATAGCCAATTCCCAACAGACAATATAAAAAGGAAGCGAGTGCACGGCAGCTGCACTCACCGGTGCGCGCGCACGGCACCATAAGCCACCAGCACACCGCTGGTCAGGCACCCGTGCCCCCGGCAGCCAGACCACAAGCCAGGTGGACACGCTCTGCCCCCTGGGAGGAGCCACAGCCGCATGGTAACATCACCCTTCAAGTCTTCTAATAGACTATTTCTAAGTAACAGCATAAATAATAAATACATAATATAATGTTTACATCAGAACCATGAAATGTTTCAGTAATGACTTACTAAAGGCCAGCTTGACATCTACGTTGGCACCTGTGGCCGGAGGTTCCATCGCAAATCTGGCTGCAAACACCGAAACAAAAAGTGCTGTGTGCAGCACTTTTTACTCTGGTCCAAAACCAGACAGCTGGGCAAAAAGCAGATGGACCCCAATATAATCAATGGGGTCCTCCCACAGACGAAGCCATTTGGTCATGGGGATTCCCCTTTCCTGCTTCCCAAATGGAGGAAGGATGAAGGAACCTCCCTGCCCCCCAGTGCAGGTATGAAACCACCCAAAGAGTAATAGATTCCTTCTGGCTGACAAATAGAAAATAACAACTCCCCAACAGATCCAAGTCTTTCGGGACGGCGTGCATACACACTTAACCAAATTAGGGACTTGGAGATTATAATTGTTTTGCCAACCCAGATCTTGAAGAATTTCAAAATCAATTTAAAAGTTCAACCCCCCTTCCCCCCCATAACATCATAAGATCTCTGCTTACACATTTCTGGCACACTACAGCGCCCTTAGTTGTAGCAAAGTTTTCTATGACAAAGCAACTATGATCTCCATTCCTTCTGGTTGCCATTGACCCTGGGTGTGCAGGCTCTACAGGACAAAGTTGCTGCAGATCGTCTCCTTAATATCTGTAATGGTCTGTCCCGGATGTCCTGCACTTTTCATCAGTCAACTTACTGAATTTCTGTCTCTCCACTGTGAAAGTGATTCCTGAACTGACAAATTGAAAGCATTTCTGCTTCCAGTGAATGACGTTTTAGCTGAGAAAAGCAGATTAACATTAATAGGGCGCAATTTATCAAACTCCAAAATGCCATTTCAAGTCAATACCAGAGGAGTCCATTTCCATCTGTTTTCAATAAGCATTAGTAAACAAAATACCCTTAAATGTTTGAATCCAGACATCTTCAGGAGATGTAGTGCCAAAAAAGCAGTTTGATGTCAGATTCCACATATAATAATATGAAGACATTTGTGCTTTCCATGCAAGCAATTCACTATTGCTGCAAGAAATGGGAGCTATATACAGATGCAGCATTGCCATCCTTGAAGGATGGTGCACTATATCTACCGCACAGACCGCCAGGTGCCTGTAAGCCACGCTCATTGCGTAGTGAGGATGCTGCCATTCACTTTGAACGGCAGTTGGGCTATGCAAATTACACAGCCACACCGAATCGGGACTTACTACTGCAGTAACCTGTTAATGTGAAGTGGGTTAGCAGCGTTACATCTGTTGCTGATTTAATGCCTGCAAGCTGCAATATTTAATATAACACATGTTCAGTCGAAATCACAATTACTCAACCCCCATTGCAAATTAGGTTTATTTTCCAAATTTACAAACTTTCAGCTGTTTGCAAAAAACAATCAAGAACAATTGAAATAGCTCAACACAAGTAATATAACAAGAGGTTTCTCCAAATTCAATACAAAATGCCACTTTTAATGACTATTACAGTCTCAGAATTATTCCACCCCTTTATGACAAGTGTCTTTAGTGCTTAGTAGAACATATTTTGGTGTTATGACCTGCTGCAGATGTGCTCACTAGACAGCAACTCCTCACAACCTTCCTGAGGAATCTTCACTCGCTCCTCATGGGCAATGGCCTACAGGTCAATAATATTCTGGGGGTTGCATGCTGTAACCACCTTCTTCACGCCCCACCTAAGACTTTCCATAGCTACTGGATAGGGAATAAATATTTGATTGGTCAGGATCTGGCAGCTGGGACCCTACCAATCACAAGAATGAGGGCCTTGAGTATCCCTAATTGAATTAAGTGTTGGTCATGCATTTATGAGAGAGGCACAAACTGTGCTTGAGGATCAAATGAGACTAGTTGTACTTCTGGGCACAAAATACTTGTCATACAAATACTATATTTTTTTCTGACCATAAGACGCAGTGTTTAGCAAAACAAAACCATGCTAAAAGTGTCTGTGACTTATAGTCCAGAAGCTGGGTGGGTAGGTCTGATAAATCCAGAGACCCCTGACCGCTGCCTTAATGACCTGGCAGTGTGCTGATAAAGCTTTATGCCTGATCATCAGGAGAACTCTGCCACCATACACATCAGGGCTGCACAGACCTCGCTCTCCCTGCCCAAGCAGGACAGGAACAGGTCTCGGCCAGCAGATAATACTGGATATCAGGGCAGGAATCGATCACTGTCACACCTCACCTATCCCTGATACAGATTGTCCATCTTCCCTAAAGAGATGAAAAGGTCTTGCAGTAGCAGCAGGACCTTTCATGATATCATGTGACTAGCAGCTTGCCAGCAGGAAGAAGCTACACTGGGTAATGCGCTATGGGGATTATTGTTGCTAATAAAAGCAATATTTAGGCTGCTGCAAAGCTCTATGTGTGTGTGCATGTAGCAGACGGTGTGTGTATGTGTTGAAGTAATCACTAGCGATGAGCGAGTACCTAAATGCTCAGGTGCTCGTTATTCGAGTCGAGCTTTTCGTAATATTCGAGAGCTCTATTCGAGTAACGAACCCTATTGAAGTCAAGGGGGGGGGGACTCGATTATTTTTGTATGGGACCCGCCGGGTGCCGAACTTTTTTTTTTTCTTCTCTCTCTCTCTCTCTCTCTCGCCACATACTGCTGTGGACGTGCGCATGCTAGCACATCACAGCAGAAAGTGGTAATGCCGTGAAGGGTCGAACTCGACGTGGTACTTGTTCGAGTAACGAGCACCATCGAGTATGCTAATACTCGAACGAGCATCAAGCTCGGACGAGCATGTTCGCTCAACTCTAGTAATCACTTAATTTAGGTAATATTCAACGTTCTTATCAATCAGATACATGTGCAGCATCCGAGAAGCAGGCCCTCAGCTGAGGAGACAGCAGGGTAGAGAAATACCTTGTCATGGGGATCTACCGTCTCCTTCCTAAGGGTAGCTGGGGATCTGACCTCGTTACCGACAGGGGAGATCACAAATTAGTAACAGTGGTTACCTGTAGTCTTGTTTGTTATTTGCGCCACCAACGTTCCATCCTCTGCGGTGAATTTTTTTATTGTCCAATGCTAGAGTTTATATCATGTAGCATCCCCCATAAAGTAAACAATTCAAAGTATACAGCATGTGTGATCCCTCTTTCTAAGTAAAACATTAAAAAAGGTTAATTATGATAAAGCTGCATGCTCAGCGTCTGAGACCCTATTAATAAAATTTCACTTCAAATTTTATGAACACAACACTACTACATAAAATATAATTCAATACCTTCACGTTTTCAATTGAAATCCAGTGACATGACTGTGTAAAATATAATTCAGTACTTTCACATATGCAACAGATCTGTGTGTGCATGCTGCAGTTATGCTATGTGTGTATGTAGCAAAGCTGTGTGCATGTACAATGTGCATGCAGCAGTGCTGTGCATGTGTATAATGTGGTTAGCCAATTGTAATAAGGGAACTTTAGGTGCTTATTCCATTGTTTGAACGGACACACTAGGTTTAATAAGAGCTGACTGTCAATGATTAGACCCTTTTTTACAGTAGAACAACAAAGCTAATGATGGCAGCCCCTCTACTTTGTTAGATCCCCAAAAATTCTTTAAACTTGTATGAAATATTTTTTCCTGTTTTTTGTTGTCAAAACCTGGGATGCATTTTATAGTCTGAAAACTACAGTGCACAATTTATTATTAGAGATGAGCGAGCCTACTCGGTAAGGCAGTTACTCGAGCGAGCATCACTCTTCTCGAGTAACTGCTTAGTGATCCGAGCAGGCTCGGGTGGGCTGTGGGGGGGAGCGAGAGGAATAGTGAGAGAGCTCTCCCCCCCCCCCCCTTGCTCCCCTCACTGCTCACCCCCGCAGCCCACCCGACCCTGCTCGGATTACAAAGCAGTTACTCGAGAAGAGCGATGCTCGCTCAAGTAACTGCCTCACCGAGTAGGCTCGCTCATCTCTAATTATTATATAAAAATGTTGCACAGCTCTGATCTAAAACTTTTCAGTCCCTTGTCTTTAACAAGGGACCCTGTAGCATCTATCGCTTCTTCCAACATAGATGCAGTAAATATGCCTTATATTTTCTCATCACAATTACCTCTTTCATTGAATGCATGTTATGGTTTCTCAGTTGTCCCTGGATTTGTAATAGCTTCCAGTTTTTTATATTATTGCATAGTAAGTTGAACCTCATTATTTTTCTCAGTTTGAAAAGCAGCGGCGAATTGGCAGACTATATCTGAAAGCATAATTTCATAATATATACAAATCTTACCCTTCGCCCCAGGGCAGTTGTCGGAAATGTGGGTCTGGGTGGCCCCTGACCTGTGTATATATACGTAACACATGACCTTTTCTTTTTATTGCTGCTGCTTTTAGTGACCCTACAGCTTTTGGATGAAGCTCCTGTCTGTGTTCTTGTTTGACATTGGATGATTTTTCTTCATCTGGCTTAAACAAAAGAAATCTTCTTCACCCATGTGACCATTCCTGACTTGTGTCTGCCAACATGTTTTTTTAAGCCCCTGTCTGGCCAGGATTTCGATAATTTGGTTCAGTTACTAAGCAGCAGAAAAGGAAAAAACAAGCAAGTTAACCATTATTTCTTTCCGCAGCTCATACTGTCTCTGATGCCATGTGGTGCTTTGTATGGAATTAGTCAGCCGACATTCGCTACAAACAATAACATTGGCAGTCACTCCTGTCTGACTGGCGCCTAGTAATACACACAATTCTGTTAAACCAAGCATGGCATCAATGCCTTTTCTGTACACAGAGGAGAACCTGTTCTAGTGTTTCAATATGTTTCTTCCTAGCTTGAATTTTTGAGCAGGTATTATCTGTAAATTCTAGTGAGTTGAGCACAACACTGGGTTGCCTTCCGAATGGTAGATATTGCCAGTTGACCTTTCAAATGAACATCAGGAGAGAAAAATATTCCATGACAGTTTTTAATGCATTTCGTATGTGCTTTTTACACTTTGAAGGGTGACCTGGCTTTCACAGTTACTCTTTAGGGGCATATGTCAGGACTGCTCAAGGCTAGACGTATGTTCATAGCATGCCAAATAGCAGAGTTGGCATATTTTAAGATTGAGGGCATTGAGTGCATGTGCATACTGGATAGTACTATTAATGCCCTACTGTGAACTTTACATACCATTTTCTTTGGTAATGATTGTATGGTTAACATTGAGGATCATATGGAGGTGAAGTTAGCCATTTTTTTTTCATCTAGGTTTTCTATTGAGTTCTACTGTTTGGAGGATAACTCTCTCTGTTAGACTGGCTTCACTCTGAGTTTTAGTCTGTGCTCAGCCTTTCTGTTCCTTGGTTCCATCTAAATTGCCAAAAGCAACATTCAGATGGAACCCTGGACTAAGCCATAAACCTTCATTAGTCAAACAGAGACCATTTTGCTCTCTGTTTAACCTGGTTTCTGTTTCTCTCTGGTATTCTTGGTCACCTTTTGACTAAGTAATCTTTTGTTTCCATCCAGGGTTCTGTCTGAATGCTGTTTTCGTTGATTCACGCAGAACCCTAATGATTGAAAAGCTAGACGAAAACTGAATTTCACTGTGAACCCACCTTTAGGGTCTGTTCATGCTGGCATCACGACTACCATTTTTACAGGATCCATGACTATGACGGATACCCTTGCCTTATAATAGGGTACTGAATAGAATAGATCAACATGCTGCACTTTGTCAAAGAAAACCGAAGAAGACTGAAAGGTATGAAAATTAAAATAGATCCTTAAAGGGCTTCAGTTTTAACCTAATAAGGCATAATCACTGCATAATGAAAATGCATACTATTTTCTAACACACACTCAAAAAATCGGGCATATAGAAGGACTTTCTATGTGTGATTGTAACATTGATATAAGTAAGTGATTACAATAACAGAGCAAAGGGATAATTTATTGTGGAAAACTGAACACTTGAATGGAAGCTCTAGTACCCTATTGGGCCTCCTTGAACTTGGATGCAAGATGTAATACAGACAGGAATGGAGGCATAGAGGGTTCTGTATTGTATGCTATGGCATAGCAGTCCACATTTGCTGTAACTGATCCTCTAGATTGAGCAAAATTGTAGGTTGTCAAAGATGGCATCTCAAATGGTCTCATACATGTTCCGTGGCCTGCCTGGTTGCCAGATTTATTGCCAATCGAAGTGTGATGATGATGTGGAGGTGTTCCTGTGATATCCTTGCTGTGTGTGGCTGAGGATTATCCTGCTGAAAAATGCCTCTTGGATGTTCTGCTAGGAGAGACAAGACATGTGACTGCAGGTTGTCCTGAGCATATCGCTGAGCTGTCATTGTCCCTCGTTCCACTACTCAGGGTGACCAACTGTCATTTGCGATGGCCCTCCCAGACCATTACACCAGCACTGGGAGCAGTGTGCCATTCCACACCAAAGGCAGGATTGAGTCACTCACCCCGAAGTCTCCAAACATGAACATGGCTGTCATCCGTAACCAAACTTAACCTGGATTTGTCAATGAAAAAAACCCAGTTCCACTCGATAGCAGTCCAGATTCATCATTCATGACACCACTGTTGGTGCAACTCGTGCTTGTTGGACAATCAGATGATAGCCTCTACTGGTGGTCTGTAGAGGGCATCCTGAGCCTGGTCAACTTGTGTACGTGCCCCTGAGCATTCACTAGTCCCAACATCTCCTAACAGTCTGCTCAGAACGGCTCAGGCGGTGGTCAATTGGGTGATATGATCATCCAGCTTCTCACATTCCAATAATATACCCCATCTCAAACTCTGTTACATGGGATTACATCACAGGGGCGTGTATAATGGTCCTCAAACTCTACATAGGTGGGGAAAAGGGTTCACTACACACAAGTAGCCTCCGAGAGCCTTTTTATAGGCCTAAGATGGAACCACTTTTAGGGCCTCAGCTGCAAGACCATTCATCTAATCTCACAACAACACTAATCATTTGCATATCTGCTTGAGAGTTAACCATATGCCGAGGTTTCCATTAAAACAACAACTCCTTCTAGGTGCTTGATTTTTTTTTTTAAGGAGTATATTTTTTTTTTATTATTCTTCAGCATTATCGAAATGTTTGCTTGCAGTTAGTGAATGAGAACGCGGATGTCTACATTCAGGGGCTGAAAACATTTGTATACTCTTTAGGCAATGCTCTTTGTACTAAACTGGGTCGACTCCAGACTATCAGACACATTCGTGCTGCTTCTGATGATGGTGATTTATTTAGCTCATGGAGAATTTCCCAGACTGGATACAAACATTTTTGTCTGTGAGAAGTATTAGGTCTGTGCACATTTTTAGGGTTTCGTTGCAAATTTGAATGTTTTCATTCCATGACATCAAACACATCTCTTACATACAGTAATTGCAATGAATGCCAAAAGTGAAAATAATCCAGTACTTCGTAAAACCCCGATGTGTTTTATAAAATAATGAATAATTAATGATTGTAACAATACTGCTCTAATGCACATGTGTACAACCGTGACCTAGTTTTATTTCCTATAATGCTACGATGAATAAAAAATTCAGCCTTGAACCAGATTTTCTGCGTACGGCTACACTTTATTGTCATTGTTTTGTTGTGAACAAGAAAAGCGAGATAGTAAAAAAATGTTCTCTATGAAGGACAGGGGCATATGTCAATACTGGCGATGGATTCATGCAGGTTTGTCATGTTTTATTGGAATGAAACCTGTAACCATCACTGTGGATGTGTGTGGAAGTACCAGCCAGCACACATGCGCAGTCTCCTACTTTCCCATGGAATGCGTGGCCAGTTGTACAGTCCACGGATCGGATGGCTTCCATTGACTGCAATAGATTGCGGACAGGTCACGGATCGGATGGCTTCCATTGACTGCAATGGATTGCAGAAGGGCCACGGATCGGATGGTTTCCATTGACTGCAATGGATTGCAGACGGGCCACGGATTGGATGGCTTCCATTGACTGCAATGATTGCGGACGGGCCATGGATTGGATGGCTTCCATTGACTGCAATGATTGCAGACGGGCCACGGATTGGATGGTTTCCATTGACTGCAATGAATTGCGGACGGGCCACGGATCGGATGGCTTCCATTGACTGCAATGGATTGCGGATGGGCCACGGATCGGATGGCTTCCATTGACTGCAATGGATTGCGGATGGGCCACGGATCGGATGGCTTCCATTGACTGCAATGGATTGCTGACGGGCCACTGATTCGATGGCTTCCATTGACTGCAATGGATTGCCGACAGGCCACGGATCGGATAGCTTCCATTGACTGCAATGGATTGCCGACGGGCCACGGATCGGATAGCTTCCATTGACTGCAATGGATTGCCGACGGGCCACGGATCGGATAGCTTCCATTGACTGCAATGGATTGCGGACGGGACACGGATCTGATGGCTTCCATTGACTGCAATGAAAGCTGTCCATGAAGGAACCGCAGCAAAATGGAGCATGCTGTGATTTGCTTTCTGGACCAAAAGATCTGCAAAACAAATCCACATTTTTTTTTTTCAGCCACAGACACCCATCCATGTCTTTCTATGGACGGCCTCAACTGTGGATTGTCTGCGCAGGGCACATTGGGCCTAAGTTGGGGCTTTTTAATTAAATCTATTTTATTAATCTATTATTGCTATTACTTTTATGCTTTCCTGAGCTTGCAGTTGCTTCGCTTCTTTCAATTTTGCTCTTGTAAATTATTTTGTTTGCACTCTAAGCTTTTAGCTGTACATAAAAAATAAATGGCTAGTCCAATAAGTGATACCCCTGTGTGGGCTGTTAGCTGAGGCAGCGCATTGCCAGAAAATGGGTCTTTTATTATTAAGACAGGTAGTCTAAACCTGACGTGACCCCTCCAAAATGCGCTCATTGAGCAGGGAGCAGAGGTGAGGAAATAGGAGCCGCTGCTGGAGAACGCATTTCTTTCTTCTGTCACTATCCATTTCCATAATGCTTGTCATGTATTGTAGAATGAGCTGTCTGCTGAACACATGCCTGTAGAGCACTTGGTGCATGGATGCATGGAAAGCCTTTCACCACAATGCTTTTCATTCTCCACTATATTCTGCACAGCTAAGATAAAACCTTGAATATTAAAGGCTTTTCTGCACATTTAACTTGAAAGTTTTGCAAATCTGTTTTGATCCTACACAATCACAGTTCAGGCCTTTCCTCTTCTAAGCCTTACAGTAATAATGATTTATTGTACAGCGCTACACCACAGTACAGTAAGTATTACATACGCATAGACAGATTTTTCAATACTGTCATAGAAAAGACACTTTCACATTGGCGAGAATGGCGTAACAGCGAATGGAGCAGTTGACAATTTATTCATTCATTTCCAGGAAGAATAGCAGCGCAGTATCACAAAGCAAAGGTGTAAGAAACAATGTTCCAGTATTTCATCTTCACAAGACTGATCATTTAAAGTGACCCTCCAGGTCTGGAGAAACAAAGATGGCCGAACCGCTTCTCTGACTACCTGATGCACGCTGTGCATAGTGTACATTGGTAGTCTAGGACATTACATGCTGCTCTGACTGGCAAGTGCTACTCATGTGGGCAGCGCTGGCTAATCAAAGCAGATGCATTGTCTTAGACTAATGATGCATACTAACACACAGTGTGGATCCAATAGTCAGAGAAGCTGGGATGGTCATCTATGTTTTTGGATTGGAGGATTGATTTAAAGCTGAGTTCACACCAGTGCTGAGTTGTTCCGTTGTTTAGCTTCTTGAAGCCGAACAACAGAAAATACAGAAGTGCTGGATCCAGATGGTGTTAAGCGGACCCCGTTCACTATAATGTGGTCCTTCCAGCTTACTGCATGTAGGCAGATATTTCATGGATGAATACTGTGCTCTTTCATGTTAGATCTGCATATGTGAACATAGCCTTAAAGGTTATATATACTGTATACATAACTCACAGAGAAGGAAGCCAAATATAAACAGCAGGGCAGGCTCAATCACCATATCCCCTAGTAGCATGCAGAAAGCCAGATTGTAACATGAGGGAACTAAATGTTTAGTGCAGACTAATCATGCAAAAAAGGTTCAGGAGAAGCAGATTGATCCACGATTTGATGATATTGATCCGTGGTTGGCATCTGCTGGTGAGCGTGCAGGAATTCAAGGCTTCCCACTACCAATGAACGTGGTATGTGAGTGTGCTGCTTTCTACATTCTTTACTAATGTACAGCCACTCAACTCAACCCAAGATTAGGGGAGGGGTGACTGCAGACAACATAGTCTGCACATATGAACTGAGGATGCCAGCCATAGATAAGTGTGCTACACCATACAGAAATGCCCTACTGGCAAAGTGGTGGATTACCCTGTATCAGCACAGTGTGCCACTCTGGCATGACACCCTGGGCTTGCTCAGCATTTATAGAAAACTGCATGAAAAAAACACACTGATAAATGAAGGTGTAAGTTTGCATTTTGACCAAAAAATGTAAGCTGGTGGCCCGCAGCAAGGCCACCACGCATCCATCAGAACCTACGCTGTCTCACTAATAGCTAAAATAAAATCACAGAGGTGAGAGAAAAAAATGCACAAAGACATAACTCACAGTAAAGGAAGCTCAATACGCACCACCTGATAAACTGCACCCCTTCCCAAAATCTGGGTTGAGTTGAGTGGCTGCCCATTAGTCTGCACTAAACATTTTGCTCCTCCATAATGCAATCTGGCTTTCTGCATGCTGCTAGGGTATATGGTGATTGAGCCTTCCCCGCAGTATCAGGTGATACATATTTAGCTTCTTTTTTTGTGAATTATGTCTTTGTGCATTTTTTTCTCTCACCTCTGTGATTTTTATATACTGTATACCATCTAAATGATCCAAAATCATCCAGTTGAGAGGCTTAAAAGTAACTTTTTTCATTATGTTAGAAGCAAAGAGCGTGTTTGCTCTAATGTATTCAAATGTACACATCAGACATCAGTATCTGTTCCTTAAATTGGTTTTGCGGGCATTTACTATTGATGAACTATTCTCAAGATAGGTCATCAATAGTTGATCAGCAGAGGTCAAGATCAAGATCCCCACCAATCAGCTGATCCTCTGGCCCACTTTCAGTACAACGGAATCGGACATTCACATTGGTGGTCAGAAGTGTAATATAAGGCTTGAAATCCATTGGGAGTGTAGCTGACTATTACATTCTGGGTTTGACCACTGATGCAGATGTCCTCACAAAGAATGATACAGATGTCCTGACCTGCTGCATTGAGAGGATCAGCTGATCAGTGGGGGTGCCAAGCAGCAGACCCCGGTTGATTAACTATCGATGGCCTATCCAGAGGACAGGTCATCAATAGTAAGAGCCCGGAAAACGTCTAAACTCAACATATCCCAAGATGCACAGTGTTCGTTAACCAGCTTTAAAAAAAACCCATGATTTTGCAATACTCTAACACAACATGTCTATCCTGCATGTGCCTGTATGTCGCCACCTAGTGGATCAGTTGTGCATTGCAGCCTGTAATGAGTTATACCAGCATGACACCATATTATATTGAATTGTTTTCATGACAAAATGGAGTCCTTAACCAAATTTGCGCTAAAGTAAGGCCGGACCCCAGTGACTATAATGGGGCCACCGAGTTCCCATTATTTTATATGCTGTGCAGTTTTTCTGGCGTTTTGGATGGAATCAGTGATAAACACTATTAATGGAGCCTCCAACACAGATGTAAACGGGGCTTAAATTATGTACAGTCATAAAGAGGTAAAAATCCCCTGGTCATGAAGCGGTTAATGACAAACATATTTCCTGGTAAGTTGTGTAAGTGTTCCGAAATGCAGATATCTGAGCAATCTGCTTCTACGCTTAGTGCTAAGGAAACAAAATGTCTCAGATTTGTTAAATTTTATTTTTTTCGGCAGCCTAAAGTGTTTTTTTTTTATACTAGGTATAATCTCACAAGCTGTTGAAGCAACCTGTGATATTGGCTGATTTTTTTTATTTTTTTTGCATATTTTTATTCTTAGCACATCAGAGATTTGTTTGTTGGTTGTGAATTTTTATAGTTATCTATGTGGCATTTTGAAATAAATGTAAAGTATTCTTGTAAGAGGAGGTGTCACTTCTAGCTAAGGTCACAAAACTCAGTACTTAATGTTTGATTAGGTTCTTGTCGTTATAAAGCGAGCTTCCATAACTCCGAAGCTCTACATCTTCCAGTATCTCGCATGCAGATTAGCAATGTCAATCTAAATCAAAACACAATGGCCCCATCACTGTCAGAGGGAGGAATAGATGTTCGCCGCTTGCCGGTAAACTAATATCTTATAGTTCTCTGACACCTTGATGGAAGGGACATTATTTCTTGCTAAATAGGCCTCTCCAGGAATCTTGAGCAGACACCGTGCCAAGGTTAATGCTGCACTGGGCCAGGGAGAAATACTGCTGTGGGTGCAGCTTGTTAGCAAAGGGAATGCCGGGATTTTAAGGCTTTTCGGAAAATGCAAGAAGTTATCATTCTAAGCCTTGTAGGAAACAAAAAAAATTATTTTCATTAGTTCATATCTTGAGCAAATCTTTCATTAACTCTTTCGGTTTCTGCACCGACTTTACTCCCGGAGTTACAGAGATATTCTTTCAGAACTCCTAATGAATGTAGTCAGCCAGTAAAGAGCTTGCGAATTGTTAAGCGGCACAAATGAGTTTGGCCAATTGCCCAGTAATGAACAAAACTGACCACACCAGGCCTGCACAAGCTTGTATACATCAGCATGGGCATGTCCTTGCAGCAGAAGTGCTAATAGTTCTAGTGCTGGAAATAGGCTGAACTAGATGGACATTGTCTTCATTCAGCCCAACATGCCATGTTACTATGTTATTATGTTGTCCCAATTGGGGCTCACACTTTTGAGTTTCTCACCTATTAGTGCTTTTTTGGAAGTGTGAAAAAAAAATGAAAACCCGCGCAAATTGAGAAACATGCAGACTCCATTCAGATGTCATCCTTAGTCGGATTCAATGTATGTGGTTCCTCTATAGTATTTGTTGTTCTGTGTAAAAGAACGTATAAAGTAGTGGGATTATAATACATTGTACCATTCTCAGCCTTGCTACACCTGACAAAACTCAGCTCTGCTACTGTATATCCGTATTTAAGGCCAGATTCACATGAACATAGTTGCACATTCAGAATTTGCGTGCGCAACGGGTTCGCTCACAAGCATGTATTATGTGGGCACAATTCTGTCTCACAATAAAATATGTAGCATGATCTATTTTCCTGCACATTTGCACAGGGAAATGGCTTAAATAGTTTCATATGTTCTATTTAGCCATTTCAATGTACGGCACTGAGGCCCATGATTTGTACAGAAAAGTGCAGTAAAAAACACAGTTGTGCGTGCAAATATGCAACAATCGATGTTCAAAAATGCGGCGCATATGCTTGTGTGAATCCAGCCTACGGCCTCTTTCACATGACCGTATGCGTTTTTATGCTCAGCCGATCATGGCTACAAAATCGCATGAAAGAAGATTAGCTGCGATTAAGTCCCGATCTTAATTGGCGTTTTCAGATTTGAATGTTCAGCTCTGCGGATTTTTCACAGCATACGCCAGGCGTGAGGATGGCCTAAGATTATTTTGCTTGCTACACCACATAGTGTCTCTTTTATCTCTCTTTATGCAAAACTGAATGGACCTTACATTGAGAGCAGCTTATTTATCATGATAATCTTCCATCTGGACAAACAGAGATGTAAGGCATAAATGTAAAAAAAAAAAAAAGTGGCAACTCAACTTGGAACTCAACTGGCAACTTAACTTGGAAGGCAAATTAGTCTGTCGGAATACGGACTGGAGATATGGCTGTGATCTAAGGGACAATCCTATCTGGAATAAAGGTTAACATGTTGGATACATTAAATTCTGCTTTTGACGCACAGTTCTGAAGAATTTAGTGTCATTGTATGTAAGCAAACCGTGGCTGTGTAAACCAAGTTTTTTATGCGCACATGCGTTACAAACCCTATTACCCCTGAGCAAAATGTTGAGAATGTAGGCATTCTGAACTCTGTATGTTTTGCTCTATGAGATCTTTTAGCCATTAGCACCATATTGGTTCACAGTTGGAGCTAGATGAAGTTCTCTAGTAGCCCCTAGTCAAAGGATAGGTGAAAAAGATCTGGCTACCCAACATAGTGTCAAGTATCACTGATCAGCAGTCACACTTTGCCTAAATGTCATCGTCACACAATGCATTATTCTAACCACCAAAGACTCTCAAGAATAATGCCATACAGTGCTCGTCCAATCATCCTAATTTTAACTCAACTGGAAGAAGTCATTCTGCTGTTTGTTAAGGTGGCCATTAATATTAGATAGAAGTAGGTAGCTAATTGAATAAACATTGAACAATCAATGATCTGGTGAGTGTTCATTACACAGATGTAGTGATTAGAGATGAGCGAACGTACTCGTCCGAGCTTGATACTCGTTCGAGTATTAGTGTGTTCGAGATGCTCGTTACTCGAGACGAATACCACGCGATGTTCGAGTTACTTTCACTTTCATCTCTGAGACGTTAGCGCGCTTTTCTGGCCAATAGAAAGACAGGGAAGGCATTACAACTTCCCCCTGCGACGTTCAAGCCCTATACCACCCCCCTGCTGTGAGCGGCTGGCGAGATCAGGTGTCACCCGAGTATATAAATCGGCCCCTCTCGCGGCTCGCCACAGATGCATTCTGACAGAGATCAGGGAAAGTGCTGCTGGTGCCGGAGCTGCTACAGGGAGAGCGTTAGGAGTTATTTTAGGCTTCAAGAGCCCCAACAGTCCTTCTTAGGGCCACATCTAACCGTGTGCAGTAGTGTGGAGGCTGCTTTTTGCAGTGTTGCACATTTTTATTTTTTTTTTGTATATCGGCCGTGCAGAGCATTGCGTCCTGCAGTAATTTTACATTGTCCAGGGCCAGTAGTGGTGAGGCAGGGACAGAAGACATATTTAGTGTATATAGGCAGTGGGCCTTTCCAAAAACATTTGGGAAAAAAAATCTATTTGGGCTGCCTGTGACCGTCCTCAGTGTACTGGGTCTCTGCTGGGGGTAGTTGTCCTAATTCATACGCAGCCAGCTAAGTGTTACAGCAGGCTTGCGCAAAATTCTTTCCTGCCTCTGTGTTGCCTCTTACATCACCGCTGTATTCCTGTCCACACGTGTACTGGGTCTCTGCTGGGGGTAGTTGTCCTAATTCATACGCAGCCAGCTAAGTGTTACAGCAGGCTTGCGCAAAATTCTTTCCTGCCTCTGTGTTGCCTCTTACATCACCGCTGTATTCCTGTCCACAAGTGTACTGGGTCTCTGCTGGGGCTAGTTGTCCTAATTCATATGCAGCCAGCTAAGTGTTACAGCAGGCTTGCGCAACATTCTTTCCTGCCTCTGTGTTGCCTCTTACATCACCGCTGTATTCCTGTCCACAAGTGTACTGGGTCTCTGCTTGGGGTAGTTGTCCTAATTCATACGCAGCCAGCTAAGTGTTACAGCAGGCTTGCGCAAAATTCTTTCCTGCCTCTGCTGTGCTTTCCATAAGCGAAGTCCGCCTCCAACCACAGGCCAATAAGCGGCACATTTAATTACAGCGTTCTGTTTCTGCACTACTGGTAATACAGCATGCTGAGGGGTAGGGGTAGGCCTAGAGCACGTGGACGCGGGCAAGGATGCGGGGCCCAAGTCAGGGTGTGGGCACAGGCCGAGCCAGTGCGGTGGCCAGGGGTAGAGGCAGGGCCAGACCGAATAATCCACCAACTGTTTCCCAAAGCGCCCCCTCGCGCCATGCCACGCCTGACGACCGACGAACAGTGGTGTGCAACCTTTGTCGCGCCAAGATCAGCTGGGGAGCCACCACCACCAGCATGCGCAGGCATATGATGGCCAAGCACCCCACAAGGTGGGACGAAGGCCGTTCACCGCCTCCGGTTTGCACCACTGCCTCTCCCCCTGTGCCCCAACCTGCCACTGAGATCCAACCCCCCTCTGAGGACACAGGCACGAGTGCCTACCGGCCTGCACCCACACCCTCACCTCCGCTGTCCTCGGCCCCATCCAGCAATGTCTCTCAGCGCAGCCTCCAGACGTCGCTAGCACAACTGTTTGAGCGCAAGTATGCCGCCACGCACCCGCACGCTCAAGCGTTAAACGTGCACATAGCCAAATTGATCAGCCTGGAGATGCTGCCGTATAGGCTTGTGGAAACGGAGGCTTTCAAAAGCATGATGGTGGCAGCGGCCCCGCGCTACTCGGTTCCCAGTCGCCACTACTTTTCCCGATGTGCCGTCCCAGCCCTGCACGACCACGTCTCCCGCAACATTGTACGCGCCCTCACCAACGCGGTTACTGCCAAGGTCCACTTAACAACGGACACGTGGACAAGCACAGGCGGGCAGGGCCACTATATCTCCCTGACGGCACATTGGGTGAATTTAGTGGAGGCTGGGACAGAGTCAGAGCCTGGGACCGCTCACGTCCTACCCACCCCCAGAATTCCGGGCCCCAGCTCGGTGCTGGTATCTGCGGCGGTGTATGCTTCCTCCACTAAACCACCCTCCTCCTCCTCCTCCAACGCAACCTCTGTCTCGCAATCAAGATGTGTCAGCAGCAGCAGCACGTCGCTAGCAGTCGGTGTCGCGCGGCGTGGCAGCACAGCGGTGGGCAAGCGTCAGCAGGCCGTGCTGAAACTACTCAGCTTAGGAGAGAAGAGGCACACGGCCCACGAACTGCTGCAGGGTCTGACAGAGCAGACCGACCGCTGGCTTTCGCCGCTGAGCCTCCAACCGGGCATGGTCGTGTGTGACAACGGCCGTAACCTGGTGGCGGCTTTGCAGCTTGGCAGCCTCACGCACGTGCCATGCCTGGCCCATGTCTTTAATTTGGTGGTTCAGCGCTTGCTGAAAAGCTACCCACACTTGTCATACCTGCTCGGAAAGGTGCTCCGGGTCAGCGCACATTTTCGCAAGTTCAAGACGGACGCTGCCACCCTGCGGACCCTGCAACATCGGTTTAATCTGCCAGTGCACCGACTGCTGTGCGACGTGCCCACACGGTGGAACTCTACACTCCACATGTTGGCCAGACTCTATGAGCAGCGTAGAGCTATAGTGGAATACCAACTCCAACATGGGCGGCGTAGTGGGAGTCAGCCTCCTCAATTCTTTACAGAAGAGTGGGCCTGGTTGGCAGCCATCTGCCAGGTCCTTGGAAACTTTGAGGAGTCTACCCAGATGGTGAGCGGGGATGCTGCAATCATTAGCGTCACCATTCCTCTGCTATGCATCTTGAGAAGTTCCCTGCAAAGCATAAAAGCAGACGCTTTGCGCTTGGAAACGGAGGCGGGGGAAGACAGTATGTCGCTGGATAGTCAGAGCACCCTCATGTCTATATCTCAGCACATTGAGGAGGAGGGGGAGGAGCATGAGGAGGAGGGGGAAGAGACAGCTTGGCCCACTGCTGAGGGTACCCATGCTGCTTGCCTGTCATCCTTTCAGCGTGTATGGCCGGAGGAGGAGGAGGATCCTGAAAGTGATCTTCCTAGTGAGGACAGACATGTGTTGTGTACAGGTACCCTGGCACACATGGCTGACTTCATGTTAGGATGCCTTTCTCGAGACCCTCGCGTTACACGCATTCTGGCCACTACGGATTACTGGGTGTACACACTGCTCGACCCACGGTATAAGGAGAACCTTTCCACTCTCATACCCGAAGAGGAAAGGGGTTTGAGAGTGATGCTATACCACAGGACCCTGGCGGACAAACTGATGGTAGCATTCCCATCCGACAGCGCTAGTGGCAGAAGGTGCAGTTCCGAGGGCCAGGTAGCAGGGGAGGCGCAGAGATCAGGCAGCATGTACAGCGCAGGCAGGGGAACATTCTCCAAGGCCTTTGCCAGCTTTATGGCTCCCCAGCAAGACTGTGTCACCGCTCCCCAGTCAAGGCTGAGTTGGCGGGAGCACTGTAAAAGGATGGTGAGGGAGTACGTAGCCGATCGCACGACCGTCCTCGGTGACGCCTCTGCCCCCTACAACTACTGGGTGTCGAAGCTGGACACGTGGCCTGAACTCGCGCTGTATGCCCTGGAGGTGCTTGCTTGTCCTGCGGCTAGCGTCTTGTCAGAGAGGGTGTTTAGTGCGGCTGGGGGAATCATCACGGATAAGCGTACCCGCCTGTCAACCGACAGTGCCGACAGGCTTACACTCATCAAGATGAACAAAGCCTAGATTTCCCCAGACTTCTTTTCTCCACCAGCGGACAGCAGCGATACCTAAGCAATACGTAGGCTGCATCCGCAGATGGAAGCATCGTTCTCTATCACCATCAAAGACGGGGACCTTTTTGCTTCATCAATCTGTGTATAATATTCCTCCTCCTGCTCCTCCTCCTGAAACCTCACGTAATCACGCCGAACGGGCAATTTTTCTTAGGCCCACAAGGCTCAGTCATAATTTTTGTAAACAATTTTTATACGTTTCAATGCTCATTAAAGCGTTGAAACTTTCACCTGAACCAATTTTTATTTTAACTGGGCTGCCTCCAGGCCTAGCTACCAATTAAGCCACATTAACCAAAGCGATTAATGGGTTTCACCTGCTCTCTTGGTTGGGCATGGGCAATTTTTCTGAGGTACGTTAGTACTGTTGGTACACCAATTTTTTGGGGCCCTCGCCTACAGTGTAATCCAATTAATTTTTTGCCCACCTACATTAAAGCTGACGTTACATCAGCTGTGATGGGCAATGCAATGGGATATATTTATGTACCGCCGGTGGCTTCCTGGCACCAACCCATGCTGTGGGTCCACAGGGAGTTGTAACTGCATGTGTCCACTTCTAAAGAACCCCAGTCTGATTGGGGCATGCAGTGTGGGCCGAAGCCCACCTGCATTTAATCGGACGTTACCTCAGCTGTGATGGGCACTGCAATGGGATACATTTATGTAAAGCCGGTGGGTTCCAGGGAGCCACCCATGCTGTGGGTGCACACGGAATTCCCATTGCGGAGTTGTACCTGCCTGTGACTATTTATAAAAAAACGCAGTCTGACTGGGGCATGCAGACACCTTGACAGAATGAATAGTGTGTGGCACATAGGTTCCCCATTGTTATGCCCACGTGTGCAGCTCCTGATGGCGGTGGCACAGGATTATATTTCTCATTGCTTCTGTACAGCATTGTGGGCTATCGCCCCGCCCCTTTTAAAGAGGGTCGCTGCCTAGCCGTGCCAACCCTCTGCAGTGTGTGCCTGCGGTTCCTCCTCATGGCAGACGCACTTCTAAATAGACATGAGGGTGGTGTGGCATGAGTGCAGCTGAAGGCTGCGCAGGGACACTTTGGTGTGCGCTGTGGACACTGGGTCGTGCGGGGGGGGTTGGGCAGCATGTGACCCAGGAGAAGTGGCAGCGGAGTGTCATGCAGGCAGTGATTGTGCTGTGTTGGAGGTAGTGTGGTGCTTAGCTAAGGTATGCATTGCTAATGAGGGCTTTTCAGAAGTAAAAGTTGTTGGGAGGGGGGGGCACTCTTGCCGCTATTGTGGCTTAATAGTGGGACCTGGGAACTTGAGATGCAGCCCAACTTGTAGCCTCTCGCCTGCCCTATCCGTTGCTGTGTCGTTCCCATCACTTTCTTGAATTGCCCAGATTTTCACAAATGAAAACCTTAGCGAGCATCGGCGATATTCAAAAATGCTCGGGTCGCCCATTGACTTCAATGGGGTTCGTTACTCGAAACGAACCCTCGAGCATCGCGATAATTTCGTCCCGAGTAACGAGCACCCGAGCATTTTGGTGCTCGCTCATCTCTAGTAGCGATACAAAAATTTTTTTTCCTGTTAAGTGTTTTTTGACTTTTCTAATAAACATTGCAAACAAAACAAAGCAATTCCAGTAAAAGGTTTCACAAGGAGGAATATAAGGGGCAGGGGGTGGGGTCAGGGAGGAAGCTGGCAGGGGAAGAGAAGACACAACACACCACACAAGTCAAGGTTCAAATTCGGAACCCTTTGGCAACACAGCAGTAATAGGACTAGCATGTATTCAGACGGACGGCACTGTGAAGGCTCATTGAGCATTGGAGACACCCTGGGAAGACCCTCTGCGTAATTAAACTTGTGCTTATCTATAGGAATCAGAAGTGTGGAAGTCAAACAAGGCTTTCCATATTTTGATGTATCTATCTTACATATCTATCTTAGGCAGAAGGGGTAGTGATAATAATGTCCTGCATGCTATTAAGGTTGGAGATTTCTACAACACATTCCTTCAAGAAACGGGGCTCTGAGCTCTTCCAATGGCATGGAAGGTCGTTCTTTTGATGCCTGGAGAAGGAAGCTGATGAAGAAACATTTAACCCTTTAGTGACTGAACTTTTTTGCTTTTTTCCATTTTCGTTTTTTCCTCCTCCCTTTTAAGAAATCGTAGCTCCTTTATTTATCTATCAACGTTGCTATGAGGGCTTGTTTTTTGCTGGACGATTTGTATTTTTCAATGGTGCTATTTAAAGTACCATATAATGTACTGAAAAACTTTTTAAAAATTCTAAGCGTAGAGGAATGGAAGAAAAACGACATTCCTCCATCTTTCGTGCTTCCTGTTTCTACGGAGCACAAACTGCAACAAAAATGACCCAATAACTTTATTCTATGGGTCAGTATGATTATTACGATACCAAACTTATATAGCTTTTTCTTTTACTGTACTACTTGTATTTTTTAAGATATTTAATTTTTAAAAATTATTTTCTGTGTCCATTTTCTGCGCACAATAACTTTTTTATTTTTCTCATTCGACATAGTTATGTGAGGGCTCATTTTGTTTGGTACGTCCTGTTGTTTCCGTTGGTACCATTTTTGCATACAGTTGACTTTTTGAGCGCTTTTTATTACATTTTTTTCTCGGAGATAGTGTGACCAAAAAAGTGCATTTTAGCCATTCTTTAATTTTTTTTCGGACCACATTCACCGTGCAGGGTAAATAATGCATTACTTTGATATATCAGACTTTTATGGATGCAGCAATACGAAATACGTATTTTTGGTTTATTATTTAGATTTTTTTTTATTGCAAATATGGCAAAAGGTTTTTGTTTTGGTTTTTTGAACTTTTATTACTTTTTTTTAATAATTAATAAAACTTTATTGATCTTATTTTTACACTTTTTTTTAGTCCTCCTAGAGGACTACAACCAGCGATGCTTTGATCGCTCCTGCAGTATGACATAATGCTATAGCATTACGTCATACTGTTTTTTGACAGGCAGTCTATCAAGCCACCCCACAGGGATGGCTTAATAGGCAGTCTGCTAAGGCAGCCCTGAGGCCTTTCAGAAGGCCCCCAGCTGCCATGACACCTGCACGGCTCCCCCGATCTCACCGCGCGGGGGGCATATGGGACCCCTGAATGTTTTCCGGGGGATTTAAATGCCGCTGCATATAAAGGGTCAATAGCCGCGATCACCCGAACAGCCGATTGCGGCTATTGTCCGCGGGTGTCAGCTGTAATAAACAGCTGACGCCCGCACTGTATGCAACAGCAGGACGTAAAGACAGTATAGGGCCGTCACCAAGGGGTTAAACTTAGGGAGGCTTGTGAGAATCATAAGCCATACACATTTTAACTTATATTGGCCATCACAGTTGTTCAAACCAGGCATACATGTTCATTGACAGTGGGTGACAGAAGAAATATCTGTCTGGGAGAATTCCTTGAATGAAAGATTGTTCCTGGACGAAAAGATCTTTTGTCCGACTGTCAGCATAAAATTTCAAACATTTTCAGCTTCTTTCCAGATGGTAGCAATCTGCCATTGGTTGGCTAAAACAAGTGTTGATTGTTGAATTTACTTGACGAAAAATCGTTTTTGTTTAAAAGCAGACATTTTCATCAATTTAAGGCCTCATGTCCACGGGCAAATTAAGAATTAAAATCCGCAGCGTTTTTCATGCACGCGGAACCGCGCCCCATAGGAATGCATTGACCACCCGTGGGTAGATAAATACCCGCGGATGGTCAATAAAAGTGAATTAAAAAATTTCTGGAGCATGAAAGAAAATGGACATGCTCCATTTAGGTGCAGATCACGCGTGCGGGAGCTCATAGAGCACATAGCTCAATTGATCTCCCGCATGAAAAATAAAAGACAATTACAGTGCATCCGCACTGCATTCGCAGCCCAAATCTGCGTTACAAATCTGCAGCGGATCTGATTTCCCCCGTGGACATGAGGCCTTAGTGTACTGTATATGTGTATCTTTAAGCTGAGTCTATCAGCTCATACAGACTGTCCAAACTGCAAGCAGCATGTTATAGAGCAGGAGGAGCTGAGCAGATTGATATATAGTTTTATGGGGAAAGATTCAATAGAACTTGTATTTTATTCATTTAAACCAATGGACATTCTGAGCTAAACAGTCCGATGGGCGGAGCTATGAGTGATCTGTACATACAGGGGTAGCTGTCAATAACTAATAGGACCACCCATTGGACTGTGCAGCTCAGAATGAGCAAAGGTTTAAATGACTAAATTACAAGTTTTACTGAATCTTTCCCCATAAAACTATATATCAATCTGCTCAGCTCCTCCTGCTCTATAACATGATGTCTGTAGTTTGGACTGCATGTTTGAGCTGACAGATTTCCTCATCAGTAAATGTTACTTGCACTGCTTGACGAGTGCTTTTCTGAATCTAGATGTCTACTTTCAGACTGGCTGCTGTGTAAGCTGCCTGTCAGGAGATCAACATACTTTTAATATTCTAGAGATGGAAAATAAGGGGAATTTGCGGCATTGCTGAAATTTTCATTAGGCTTACTACATACTCAAGCCTTTCTCTTATCATGGACAGACCTCCATTACCATCCATGATTATATCTTCAGCCACTAGTCCTAAAAAGGCCCATGCCCAAGTCTAGTAACTTCTTCCGAAAAGTAAACTAGATTGGCACTTATACAATGACTGTGCCTACACTAGGACCACATCCATACCGTGAAGTTGTGGCAATAGCGTTATCACGGCGTTTACAATGCTAGAATGACACAAGCCAAACCAAATAAAAGTGGTGCCACAAGTTAAACGAATACTTTTATTAAAGGGACTAGAATGTGTATTTTCTATGTGTTATGGTTAGTTGGTGATACAAAGAATAGTTTATAATTAAATTAATAAATTGTAATGCTAGTTTATACCGATCCATGGCTTAAAGCTTCAAAGACACTGAGTGGATTTATACCAGACCTTCTAAAAATAATGTAACCAGTATATACTATATGTCACGCTGTGCAGTAGAGTGAAGCCTTATGATGAGATTTTGGCATCTACAGAGTTAAACTAATTGGGCACTGTGGCAGTACATTACAAATAATAATGGCATTTGTGTTACAGTAGACTGCGTGGAGATGAAGCGGCTAAACAAATATTCATCAATAAGCCACATGCTGTTTGATTAGTCTCAGAGTTCTTGGGTTTTGAAAGAATTGTGTAATGAGGTTCCAGAGGGGCGGGGGCATCTCGCAATATATTCGGCTCAGTAAACATGCCGGTCTTCAGTCTTTGTAACTTTTCCAAGTTCATTATTTTCATCCATAAACTCACAGTGAATGTTTACAAGATCTGATTTCTTTAGAAACTCTGAAACAGCAGCCAGGGGAACTTGTTAAATAATGGTATGACTAATACACAAATTTGCCTGATTGTCAGTCACATTGCAGATGAAACTTATAGCCCTTTGATGGAACTTAGGCGGTTTTCGATAATATGTATCTAAACTGTATCTGTTTGCAGAAACATAACCAACAAGTGTTCATCTAAATATGCATTGTACCTTACAAAACTATTGTCAATCGAAATATAATGGACTTTATTTTGATAATTATTTAAAAGTCTAACTGTCATTTAAATGGTTGTATAAGAAGTACAATTATCCCCTATCCAGATAACGTGCTGATTGGTGGGGGTCTCAGTGCTAAGCCCCCCACTAATCCTGACAACAAGGGTCCCGCGTCCTCTGTGCTCCTTACTGCTGGCTTACTGCACCTCCTATAGTGAGAAGGAGATTTAATAGAGCAGCGGTCATGCAAGCACACTTCCATTCCATTAAAGGGGTTGTCTCGCGAAAGCAAGTGGGGTTAAGCACTTCTGTATGGCCATATTAATGCACTTTGTAATATACATCGTGCATTAAATATGAGCCATACAGAAGTTATTCACTTACCTCCTCCGGTGCTGGCGTCCCCGTCTCCATGGCTCCGTCTAATTTCAGCGTCTAATCGCCCGATAAGACGCGCTTGCGCAGAAGGGTCTTCTCCCTTCTGGTCGGTCCGGGCACGAGCGGCATTCTGGCTCCGCCCCCTTCTACACGTCATCGCGTAGCTCCGCCCCATCACGTGTGCCGATTCCAGCCAATCAGGAGGCTAGAATCGGCAATGGACCGCACAGAGCCCGCGGTGCACCATGGGAGAAGACCCGCGGTGCATCGTGGGTGAAGATCCCGGTGGCCATCTTGGAGGAAAAGAAGAAAGTACTTGCAGAGAGGGGATTCGGGTAAGTAAAATATTTTTTTTTTATTTCAAAACATCCCTTGGGTTTGTCCTGCGCTGAACGGGGGGCCTATGCAAAAAAACCAAAAAAAAAACGTTTCGGCGCGAGACAACCCCTTTAATTTTCAATGGGATTGGGGAGAGAGCTGGACAGCAAGTGCTTGGGTTTTTCCCTTAGCCCCATTAAAATGAATTGAGGACCGATTGTCCATGCTTAGCCAGCACTCCACTTACAGTGATGTCAATTGCTTGGAAAAGTATCCCATATTGCCGAGAACCATAGGACACTGCACCCACTTTCTTAGGATTGGTGCAAGCTTCAGCAGTGAGACCTCCACTGATCAGAAAGTTATAGCCCAACCTGTAATATTGCCCACCTCTCGTGTTTCTTTGCTTAAAACAGTATAAACTCTTTATTCTTACAGAACACCAGTTGAGATGTTACAAATGGTCTCTCAATGCCCTGTGTCATGACTAGGTAGTGCAGGATGGATGACCGTCAAAACATTGTTCTCCTCCCGAAACATATGGGAAACACGATGTAGTGTGCCCAAGATATGTTCTAACATCTTACTCCAGTCGCTTGAGCTCGATTTCCCATGGGAACATTCAGGGTTAAACACTTGGACAGATGTAGCAAAGTTCTAACTTTCTAACTTGTCTGTGATAACTGTCTGTTACAACTTATCTTGCCTTAAGCCATTAAACAATTGTTCTTACCGCAACAGGAAAAAGCTATTGTAAAGCAATTGAAGAGGTAAACCATGGCACAGAGAGCTATTATAACACCTTAAAAGTCATGTTAAACTTTGCTGCTTCTGTGACACCAAAAGGTTTAAAGAAACAAACCGTAAAAGCACATTCCTCTCAGAGCTCCGCTCACTCTTTCTGCTGCATCACACTATGCCACCTTTTAGCGCAGCACAAGTCCAAAATTGGCCCACCCCTTAAAAAAATACCAATCTGCATTCCCTAACTACCGAAAGGTACAAAAATGATCAAAACAGTTACACAAGTACGAATGTAGTGAATGTTTACTTAACATTTAACACAATATGATAACTTAATTACTGCAATGCTGTAAATCGAGTGATCATGATACGTCAATCCTGTTACATTTGTAACATCATCCAAAAAACAAACTTATGGGGGTAACTCTTCAACCGTCTTACAGATCAACACGGCCTTAGAATGATTTCATGAATGTGATCACACCACACTGAGCATAGTTACATGGTGTACTATGCTTATATGTTTCATCCTTTCTACTTCATGCCCTTTTGTTTCTTAGATCCTTATAGGACTTTCCCCTTCATATACTTTATAATGACACATGAATCGGCCGTCGCTGTTTCCGAAACAGACTTACATTGTAAAGCATTATGTATTTGCAAATAATTCAGTGAAGCTACAGTAGCATGACAGTTCTAAAAAGACCAGTTACTAGGCATGTATATCATTTCATGCTATTTTCAAGGACAGGTGCAGAGTTTTGATGTGGCTCAAGTACCATTTTTTTTCTTCTTTGGCACATTCTAATTTTCCGTTGCTCTCGTCTCTGTTACAGACGTATAGATAGCTCTGTAATGGAGCCTGATGAATGACTATGATAAAGCACACAGAAGCCAGCCAGGTGTCTCGGCTAGATAGCTCTCGTCAGCCGGAGACACTCTCAAGGAATCTCTGCACGATTCCCAACTGTGATATCTCTGTTGCAAAATGCAGAAGCAAAGCAATTTGCAACAAGGGATTGGATCCATTTTAGTGGCCTAAGTCAGACGAGTTTCCAAGTTATTGTTGTCATGGGGAGAGACCTGAGGGAACAAAATGATGAGAACATTCAGCCAATCATTTGTGATATAGAAACGCCAGGGAAAGGAATGACTAGAAAAAGAAACACATTTCATAATTCTTTCAAAAGGAGCTCATGCCAAACAGCAAATGGTGAAATGACCGTGATTAGGGCTTATCTTAACCACTGAAAAGTTCCTAGTGACATTTTCCTGATGCAGAAGATGCTCGTAAAAAGGTGCCGGTTTGCAGATGTCCTGCATTCCCTAGTTCCATGAAGCCCATATTGTTAACTGTCTAATATCAAGATGTTTGATAAACGTGCAAACTTACAGCTGGAAATATTCTACTTATGGATTTTCAAACATTTGAAGGTAAAATTCTGGAAATATACAGCCCACACTTAAATTTCTTGTATAATGTTCCCCAATTTGTATAATCTTCCTTTGTAACCGTTCCTGTAGTCAAATATCATTAAACCAAAGTCTTTTTCTCTCTGTTTGTCTCTGAATTCATGAATGGATGAGTGAGTGCTTTCTCTGATTGGCTGAGTGCTGGGACCAATCAGAAGCAGCTCTCAGCTGTCATTCAATAGCTGAGAGCTGCCTCTGATTGGTCACAGTGCTCAGCCAATCAGAGGCAGCCCATTAAGCAGGTGGGGATTTTAAATCCCCTCCTGCTGAATACTACTGAAAGCAGTTCAGGAGAAGAGCCGGCTGGATGCGGCTGAGCCTCGGCAGCTGCAGAGAGGTGAGTATAGATTTTTTTTTTTTTTTACACTTTTTAGGATGGTTTTCAGGGAAGGGCTTATATTTGAATATAGCACTTGCCGGCAGCCTATTGCTTGCAATGGAGCCGACTGTATTGCCGGCTCCATTGAATTCAATGGGAGAACATCGTTCTCCTCTGCCACAGCTGTGGCAGAGGAGAGCGGGCAGCGCTCTTTTTGAGCGTACAAACACCCGTGTGACTGAGCCCTTCGGGCGGATAAACGCTGCTAGCAGCGTTTTTTCCCGCCGTGCCCCCCGCTTAGGTCACACGATTTTTTGAGCGCATGTTATGCGCACAAAAAATCGTGTGACAAAACGCCCGTGTGACTGAGCCCTGCATTAGTACATTTAATGCCTTCAGGACCAGAGCTTTTTAAAAAATTTTTATTTCCTTGTGTCATTGCCTTCCAAGAGCCATAATTATTAATTTCTTCCACTGACATAGCCCTGTCAATGTTTGTTTTTAGCGGGAGGAGTTGTATTTCTAATGATACCATTTTATTTACCATATAGTACACAGAAAAGCTTTTAAAAATTATTAGATGGGGAGAAATTTTAAAAAGTGCACTTATAACATTTTTGGAGTGTTGAAATTTGTTCTATGGGTCAGTATGATTATGGTGATACCAAATTTATATAGTTTTTAAAAGTAAATATTTTATTAAGCAAAAATTGCTTTTTGTTGCCGTAGTCTGAGACCCGTAACATTTTTGTTTTTGTTGTCGCTTGGCCTGTGTGAGGGCTGCCTTTTTTTGCATTGTGAGCTGTAGTTTTTATTGATGCCATTTTTGGAAACCTACATCTTTTTGATCACTCTTAGTCCCATTTGAACTTGTGATTAATTGATCGCTTGTACTATAGTAAGAATTTTTACAACAGTTAGTAATTAAAGGGGTTGGACCAGGATCATATGTTATCTCCTATCCACAGGATAGGGGGTAAATTGCTGATCAGTGTTTGTTTCACTGCTGATAACCCCACGGATCTTGAAAACATGGATCCCATGTGTCCCTCTGCCTGTCACTATGGGGGTCACTTCTCCCCCTGCTGTGATTTCAGAATGAATGGAGTGCCAGCCAACTATGCGCAGTCAGCATTCCATTCATTTTAATGGGGCTGATGGAAAAATCTGAGTGTTCGATGCGCTGCTTTTTCACTAATCCCATTGAAAGTGATAGAGCTTGTGTAGAGATGAGCGAGCACCAAAATGCTCGGGTGCTCGTTATTCGAGTCTAGCTTTTCGCAATATTCGAGAGCTCTATTCGAGTAACGAACCCCTTTGAAGTTAATGGGGAGACCTGAGCATTTTTGCAATGGACCCCCCGGGTGCCGAGCTTTTTTTTTTCTCTCTTGAACGAGCATCAAGCTCGGATGAGCATGTTTGCTCATCTCTAAGCTTGTTCGATCAGTGCTCCATTTAGTCTCCTCATCACTGCAGGGGAAACAGTAAGCCTGCAGTGAGGAGGAGGAGTGACATGAGACCCATATTCTCAGGATTGATGGGGGTCTCATCGGTGAGACCCTTACCAATCAGCAAGTTATGTCCTGTCCTGTGTATAGGGCATAACTTGTAATCTTGGTACAACTCCTTCAACCTCTAGTGTGTAAGAGCTATAATGCTTCATGGCTCCACTGTGTTCCTTGCATGAGTCTACTGCAGTATTTCCCTGTGAAAAAACTAGGTATGATCAACCTTGTAGCTTGAGTTTTTATGATCATTAGAAGGTCGCTCACTACGTTATTTCCCTCAGGAAAACATTAAGGTTTGGTATCAATCATGGTAATTAGCAATTTTAGTGCAACTCACAAGTTTTGGAGTGGATCCTTGCCTTTATTAAAGCTGTTGCATGCCAGAAGTTTGTGTTTATTCACCACCTTACATAACTTTTTTTTTCTCTCATTGTGCCAAGTCTACTTAATGAGTGAGGTTATAAAACTAAAAGCTATTAGTTGTGTTTTGGAGTGCTTGTCTGCTTCGATTTGCTATATTTATTCCTTACTCTCACAATTTGTTTTACAGTTTGGCCTTGCATCCTCGCAAGGAAATCTTGGTCACCGCCAGTGATGACCGTCTTTGGAAGATGTGGTCCATTCCCAGTAGAGAGATCATCATGACTGGTGAAGGACACTCTGATTGGCTTTCTGGCTGCTGCTTCCATCCAAAGTAGGCAAATCTGTTTATCCTAATGAATGATGGCAACATCTAAGTGATATTTATGTTTTGTAATCTACAAGAGAAGCCAAAATGCAATTTTCAGTGATCAACACAATGTAATGTAGTGTCATGAGGTTGAAAGTGGTGAGCAAATGAGAAAGTGCTTTAGAAGCCAGGCGGCATGTGAAATATAGGCAACAAGTTGGAATCTATTTACAGCTGAATTCTGTTAGTAATGGTCGATGGAAAGCAGTAAATTTCATCTGCATAGTTCGCTGTTCCTGTAGCATGTCTTCGACAATTCAGTTCCTTTTCAAGGTTAGCCAAAGCTTTGCGCTTAATTACCATGTTGTGCCTGGTTTGTAATACAAGCGGATGAAATCGTAGCAACGTCCAAAGACTTTCTTCCGGGGTTACCCTAAACTCGGTCTATGAGTTAATGATGATAATAATATGAAGTGTTTGTTTCCATAGCCTTTGTGTGTGAGCACTGTGATGTTGATTGGGTTTCTAGCAGATATATCAGGAGATCAGGGCAGGGATCCTTCATTAGCAACCAGTCGTATTGCTTGAAGTCCTCTCTGCCCTTGATAATCCCCAGTAACCTTCATGCCACGTACTCTTCCTATAGTTGCGTGGAGATATGTACCACCTATATTGCCCTATTCGGTGTAAAATATACTAAGACCATGAACAATTTATAGCTGGTTTGTGTATAAACACGTTCTTACCGCCCGTCCCTTCTTTTATTAGTGAGATGAAATACTGTGTTTGAGAACATTTGGAAAATAAAACACAGCTTATTGAAGAGGATGTTAATCTGATTGTACTAATGCATTGTTTCCATGGTGTCTAGGGACCTCGGCACACAGAGAGCCAGGGAAGATTTTCTCATTAGTGGTCAGTGTGTAATCCTTACAAGTAGCCGTATACGGCATTCTTTAATTATGAGAAGAAGACCTAGCATTTTTATTTTTTTATACATCATACAAAAAAAAATCATCCATTTCAACTTTTCCGAATGTCTGCTGATTTATGCATATAGTGTTACTGAAAATCCTATTTTTTTTGTAATGGTTGTTCTTTTAAATGGAACAATTATTGACTTGCACAACATAGTTTTTATTTCTTCTGTGCATAAAAAAACAGTGTGATTTTACATTTGAGTGGTACTTCCATTGGTCCCTTGTTCTATTGTCTGTAAGTTGGCAGAAAGTATACACAGTTGGAAGAGAGTAACACATAAAAAGCAGGATCAGACTACTCAAAGGGCTTGTTTGTAGTCGGAAATCATGGAGACACATAGGTCTGTATAGGGTTATCAGGCAAACCAGAGACACCTAACTGATTTTAAAGATAACCCAAGTTATGTTTCAAGGCTTCTTTATAAAGGTTGAGATTGTCTTAGCCAGTAGGCGTTATATAGGGTTGTGGTTTGAGTAACAGGATAGCCACCTGTAAGGAGGAGGTCTATGTTGCATACTTTTTTTTCAAGGGGCATTGCTCTAAAGACCTTTTACCAGCTTAATTCCAACAAAGAGAATTAGTAACTTCTAAGACCCATAGTCCCACAAGATATGCAAAACAGGGAAGGATAAATAATATTTAAAGAGAATATGTCACCACCTCATCACAGCCCTCTCTGAGGGAAGCATAAAGTAGTGACAGGCATGCTGATTACAGTGATATGTCTACTGTATGTATCTGTGCAGGAGTTTGAAAGAAACTTGCATTTTATTAGTGGCAGCCAGACACAGTACTACAGAAAGTAGTCCTCGATATTCATGAGCTGCAGCTAACCTCACCGATCCTGCCCTTTAGTCACTGATTGACAACTGTCTGCCTATTGCTATGCATAGAAAAATGGCTATCAATCAGTGACTGGTGGGTGAAGTAGGCATGGCTACCTGCAGCTCAGGTATGTCGAAGACTACTTCCTGTAGTACTCTGTGTCTGGCTGCCTAATAAAATGCAAGTTTATCCAAAACTGCTGCACAGCTACATACAGCAAACAGATCACTGTAATCAGCATGCCTGAGACTACATTGTAATGCTCTTATGGAGGACTGCAAACGGATGGTACAGATTCCCTTTAATTAATGTTATTAAATGTATTATATAAGTGTATCAAATACATTTAAAGATACAAACTGGACTGAGTTCCATTCCCACCAGCACATATTTAAATTACTTTAACTAATTTTGGCATCTGATTTAAAGGGGTTTACAGGAACTTAAACATTGAAAGACCATCAATGTTTTGATTGGTGAGGATTAGATCCCTATTAGAGATGAGCGAGCACGCTCGGATAAGACAGTTACTTGAGCGAGCATCACTCTTCTCGAGTAACTGCATACTGCTCCGAGCAGGCTCGGGGGGCCGGTGGGGGACAGAGAGAGAAAGAGAGATCTCATTCACGCTCTCCCCCGCCGCCCCCCTGAGCCTGCTCGGATGAGAATGCAGTTACTCGAGAAGAGTGATGCTTGCTCGAGTAACTGCCTTATCCGAGCGTGCTCGCTTATCTCTAATAGGGATCTAATCCTCACCAATCAAAACATTGATGGCCTTTTCGAGAAGAGCGATGCTCGCTTCAGTAACTGCCTTATCTGAGCGTGCTTTCTCATCTCTAATCCCTATGACCTCCATTGATCAACAGAATAAAGGGGCTGCAGTTCTCCAGTAAGTGCTGCAGTCCCTCACAAACGCAACATTGATGGCCTGTCCTTAGAATTAGTCACCATCTCTAACTAAAGATCTAAGTGGATTATTTCATAATTAAATATTAATTTGTTCCATTGAATCAGGCAAAACAGACCTTTTCAATTGAAATAATTTAAAAAATGCTTCTGTGATTATATATGGCTATTACATACTTGGTATGGTGTACCCTGCTGGTATTTTGAATTCTTCTCAGAATATCCACCTAATACAGTATGTCCAATGCTGAATATAAGAAGCCACTTCTAGTGCACTGGTTCTTATTGGCTGGTTCTTATAATAACAGAAAATACCCCATACACATTGGGATCCAGACAATAGGACTGAGCTATTGGGCATGTGTGACCACAGACACTGAACATATTAGTCGGGCATTCTGAAAGGGAATCAAAAGAACACTATGGGATGCCATAATCGGTATGTAACAGTGATACAGTCCATGGATTATTTAAGATTCCGGTTGAAAACTTATTTTTTTCATAATCTAGTAAGTAAATTAACACTTATTCATTGGACAACCTCTTAAATAGTCATTAACATTATAATTATGTAATGTTTATTTTTATGTTGATGTAATGAAATCTTGTACACAATGTTGAATTGGACACAGATATAGATCGGTGTCCTCAAATGAACATTCAATTGGACTTATTATAAGGCAAGAAGTCTATTGGGCAGACAGAGATATAGCATAGTTGACTTCAAGATGCTTTTGCTCTTTTACACAGGTCTCATGCTTTGTTAGCAATAGTCTGCTTCATTATTCTGCCAGGTACAAAAAAACGGACACCTAACGGATCAAATATAAATTAGTAACCCCCAATAGTTTCCGTTAAAAATGGATCAAACCAAATTTGTAATATCCATCATATATCCTTTAGCAAAAAAACCCAATATGATATGACACTTTTAACAAAGCCTATATTTTGTGTCTGCATTTAAAGTACAACACATGTGTTTCTGTCATGCACCCAACTGCTTGGATCAGTATGCATAAGGAAAGGATTCTCTTCTCCTTTTCCTTCTTCACCTTCTTCTTATCTCCAAAAAACACTCATGGCCACAATTTTCCTTTGAAGTGTTTTGAGTAAAGTATCTGTAATCTACGTAAGGACTATGACTTAAGTCATAGTTTGAAATGTTCAATGAATTACACTTTATAAATCCATACACTACACTATAATTCTATTTATTCTTTTCGAATGATGTATCTCAAGAATAATGGACACTTAGACTCCAAGAATGGTCCATGTCATAAATTTAGAAAAAATGCTGCGAATTAGAAGCCCTTAGGGTCACAACAGTCACTATAAAAATAAAGACTTCAAACACAGCTAAATGTCATCATAAGGCCATGTTTCCGAAGCCCTAGTTAAACAAAACAGAATTCTGCTGCATCTGAATTGTGAAGAAAGATTCTTCGTATGGCTTGACCTCACTATTTAAAGGTCTTATTCATCTACAAAGAGAGCCAGGGATAAGCAATTTTAGATTTGGAGATCTTCGTTGAATATAAAGACAGAAGTTAAATTCCCAACCACTTATGTCAGGAAGTTACCAGGTCTCTGTAGCTGGTGTAGAAGACAGCAGATAATTAATAGGAAAGTCGAAAGAAGACTCTATTTCATGAACATGTCAGGAACATTGTTAAAAAAATCATACTTATTCTGCACTGCTTGAGAAATGGATATGCTGTAGTAATTCTACAAATTCTAGAATCTAAGAGTGCATCTCCATCTCTCATTTAGTTATTTCACAATAGCAATAAAGTAATGGCAATTCCAAGCTAAATCTAGTAATCCTCATATCTTGGAAGTCATTCATTCTGGTATAGCTGGCATTTTTCCAAAAGCGCCAACCAAATCGGCCATCACCTTGATTTTAACTTTTGAATTATGTTTTCAGTTACTAACAATCACGTGGCCCTGCTTCTAAGTACTGTTCATAACAAAATGGCAGGTAATACTAGCATAAAACCCAAATATGTATATAAATTTGTGAATGTGAGCTACATTCTTCTAGCTTGCAACTTCTACTGTTTGAACTGGCATGGAAATTGAAATTAAGGGAAACGCAAGGCAAAGACTAGAGAGGCAAACAAAATCTCTCTTAGAACCATTTGCAGACTGGTCAGGTATGCACAACACATTTCCAAGGACCTGTGGGAATGCTTTTATGCCATTACTGTAGGAATGTACACATCTACTAGGCAGCATTGCTTGCATAAAGAAAATGTCAATAAGCTCATAACACTTAGATAAGCCAGAGGCATTTTGAAATCAGCATTGAACAAATGCTGAATTCATTGGTCACATTCCAAAAAGGTATGCTTGGGAAAAAAACAGCACTTCAAGGAAATTACATCTTGCCAACTGTTAAGTGTTAGGAGTGTTTCTGTTACAGTTTGTGGTTGTATGGCAGCCATTGGCACAGAAAATATTGTGCGGATAGAGGGCAAAATAACAAATTGTGGGAAGCCAATTTTCCTTAGTCAAGAAAACAAAGCAAGAGGTTGGAGACGATGATCTAAAATGGTACTACAGAATAGATTAAGAGTCGGAATGACCTTCAGAGTAGTTTTGCTGATCTTGATTGACTGGGTGATAAAATTGTCCTGATTTTTGCAAATCGAATTTAGTTATTCCAAACTGATTTTTGGCAAAAATTGTGGGAAAATTGGTTATTCCTATAACCCATAATCCCTCCCCCCGCCCCCCCTACTGACATCGCAATTGCTACTCGCACTTCTTCCTCCTGTATGGCCGCATCTAACAGATATTTGTTCATCTGTAAGCCTGGGTAGTCCGACCCAGTGCAAAAAAGCATGTATGTCTTGAATTTTTAGACGGTTCTGCCCTGTGGAGATCCTCAAAATAGTCATATAATATTTGAGTGACCTCTTTCTGGTTAGTTACTGTATTACCGGTGGTGGGGTGTTTTCAGGCTAGGATTGGCTTGTGTGGTTGACGCTGCTTGGCTAGGTTAGCCAATAAACCTCCCGTCCTGTTGCCCCATCTATAAAATTTATTTCTTATTAGTTGAGTCTACCAATGTGAATGGGTATGTGCAAATGTGTCCAGAAGATGTTTCACTGTCAGGAATGTTTGATATGAGTTATCGTTTGGAGAGTCGGTGTTCTTTCTGGGACGCTAACAGGGAAGTGTGCAGGTCGCAAACTCCTTGTGAAACTTCCTCCGTCTATGGGAAGCATAACCTATGACATGACCTCGCATTACAGCCTTGGAGGCCAGCCAAAACAGTGCTATATCGTCCTCATGTTCCCTATTGATATCCGCATAATTATTCCAGTGGAGTCTCAAGTACTCCCCGAAATCTTCTGATTCCCACAAAAAGGTGGAGAAACACCACAGCTGTGATCATCGCCGGGAAGGGACCATTTGAAGCTTTAGTGTGATTGGTGCATGGTCAGAAAGAACTATTGGGTCAATTGTGGATTAATGGTGTTGATCAAAAAGAGAGTTTGATATGAGGAAAAAAAAATCAATACTTGAGAAAGAATGATGTGCATTAGAACAGCAAGTGTATTCCCTGTTGGCAGTGTTAAGCAGTCACCATGGGTCACATAGATTGAGTTGGTCTATCAGTGTCAATAGAGCAATAGAGTATAGAATGTCCAGGAGCAGCAAGTAGGTTCCAAAACAATCACATCCTCATAAAGAGGATGTCACTTTATTTTAATCCACATACAACAAAAGACGTTTCAGCCGATGTACTCAGCCTTTTTCAAGTTAAACCCACATTGACCAACAGACACATAAATACAAAATTAGTATTAAAATGCACCCACCTGTAAACACGGTGGTGTGTGAGGAAACAAGGTTTAGCAGGTGAAGAGCCTGGCATCTGTGTAGTAACCTCGTGAGAAACGCCATACTCGCGTTGTCGATAGGTAGCTGCGCATGTGCAGACTGTGGCATCATATGACGCGGATGGAGACCAAAATCCCCACTGTACCGCGCCATCTTGTTGTCGTCCCCTCCGTACTGCGCATGCGCAAAGAACGTCATGTGACCACCACGCAGTCTATCACATGACCCAACCGAGAGTGCTACTCTCTGCAATATCGCGCGCCTAGAGCGGAACGTACACAACTGTACCTACATCCAACAATGAGAATACTAGCAAGGTTATAAATATAAGTAATTGCACTCACAAAAATACCTGACTTCACTTGATTAGATATCCAGTTTGCACATCACTACCACTTATAGTGTGTCAAAATATTGATGGTGGTTAGCAAAAGTGTACAAAAAGGGGCCAAACCTACCCAAAAGTACTACATATTGAAAATTTGCATAATAGTGTACTATTGTATTAAAATTATGTATCACCAATATAATTAGGAAACCCAATGCCATATTAAAACTTCATTATCATCAAAATCATATATCTCGGGAGAAACAATGTTTGAAATTTATATCTGCAGAAATAGTTGGCCTCTACGTAATGACTGTAAATGTATTCTTTCAATTTCATCGGAATCATGGTCATTCACAGTGCAAGGCGTCGTCAGCTCGAATATCCTGAATCCTAAAGTACAAACATAAATAAGTGAAACATTAAAAACAAGTGGTCTGTCAAATGGAAATACAGAGTAGTAGCAGCTCATTCATAAAACCATTAAGGGATTATAGTCCAAATTTAAACCCTGTAGTTGAAGTGCATCCAGAGTATGGATCCATCCCAACTCTTGGACTTTTAATTGTCTCTCTCTATCACCTCCTCTCTTATTTGGTGGCACGTGATCTATGACCCGGTAACGCAACTGACTCACCGAGTGTCCACTCTCCACAAAATGTCTGGTGACGGGCAAATCACTCTTTAGTCCTAATAGTGCTTTTGTGGTTAGTAATCCTGTTGCGTACCTCCAACGTTGTCTCACTGACAGAGTAGTCCGCACAGACAACAAATTGTGTAAACCACACAAAAGAAGAGGAACAAGAATATCTACTATTGATGTAATATACTTTGCCAGTGCGTGGATGGCAAAATTTGTCGCCTTTGGGCATATTGCCGCGGCAAGAACATAAAAGGCACGGAAAATTGCCCTTCTTTACAGGAAGGAATGTGCTATGTGAGGAATTATCTTTCTTCTTGCCACCAGTGGTGTGTACAAGCATATCCTTTAGATTAGATCCCCCTACGGTATGATAACAACGGTGGGGCTTGAAATTCTGGAATAGTCGGACAACATTCGGATAGTATGTGCCAATGGTTTGTGAAATTCTTCCACTCATGGGACCGTACGTGGAGATAAATGTATTCTCTCAGAATTCTTGTCCTTCTTGTTAGTTAATAATAAGGACTCTCGCTGTACTGTATGTACCCTTGAACATAATTGTGCCAAACGTTCACCCGGATAACCTCTACAGAGGAACCTGTCGCACATCTCCTTCAAACGGTTATCCACAAAATCATCATGAGCAATCCTACGCACCCATAAAAACTGGCTTCAGGGGAGCAAATTGCACATTTTCTCAGAATGAAAACTGCTGTAAAGCAGCAAGTTGTTCTTATCAGTTGGTTTTGTGTAAATATCTGTGATAAGTGTCCTATCAATATTAGTAATTTGGACATCTAAAAAATGAATCACAATATCCGAATGCGTCAAGGTAAATTGTAATTCCGGAAAAATCATATTCAAGAAACTGGGAAAATCTTGCAATTCCTCACATGTGCCTTCCTATAAAAAGAAAATATCGTCTATATACCTCCACCAGGCTTTGACAAAGACCCAGCCTGGGGAGGTATAGGCGTATTTTTCTTCGACAGACGTCATATACAAATTGGCGTATGTTGGTGCGACATTTGGGCCCATTGCCGTTCCTTGGCATTGGCGATAGATTTTTTCGTCATACAAAAAAATATATTGCACGTCAGGACCATTTCAAGTAAAGACAGTAGAAATTGTATACAACCATTAGAGAAAGTAGATCTTACTAACAAAATGCTCACCCCTTGGATTAGCAGATCACAATGGCATCTGTATGCTTGCAGAATAGCTTCTTTTGTCGGCTAGTGCATATACTTAGCTATAACTGGACAAGGTCGGGCTCTACCATTATTGTCGTCGTCCCTAGGTGGTCTGATGCGATGAGATTTCCCTATCATTAGAGGATCAGTAGGTATTTTGAGTTGAAAAGCTTGTGGAAGATCCATGGTCATGTAGACAATAAGTTGGTTATTGGTCACTGACTTGGGTTTTCCAACAAAGCGTAGATTGTTGCGATGTCTATTTTCTAGGTCATCAATTTTTTTCTCAAAGCACTTCAGTTTCTGACTGGCATCTCTGTAGTGAGGCCTCCAGAGTTATGTTCATTTGTTCTGCATTTTGGGTCTTCACCTCCAGTTCTACAAGTCTTTGGATGTTGCCGGTGATTTGTGATAGCGTTAAGTTGATAGATTTATGCAGCATCTCCAATCTACTGTCAAACAGGGAAAGAAGTAGGTGGCTGATGGAGAGGCCGGCGAGGAAGAAATGTCTGACTCCTCTAGGTGAGGTTCCCATGTAGCTCTGTCACGAGGCTGACCAAGTTTTGGCGAAGATGGATGCTGCTGAGATTCTTTCTGTTCTTTTTCCTTGGTAATTTTGGAGAGTTGTTTTTTTTGTTTTCCGGTTGTAGTCATTTTTTCCAAATCAAACTGTCGGGTTGACCGTGCCAGTGTGCCTGCACTATGGAAAATGTCCATATTTGGACCTCTCTGGATCTGGCGGTCTCATGAACTGGATGCACAGGGGTTAAAAGCCCACTCAGTCTCTGAGATCAGCAAAGAATTGGCAGCAGGTTCATAATATGGGTGTGGTTCCTCACAAGATTAAATTATTCAGTATCCGTAGGTGTTAGCAGTTCTCTGGGGGGATTACATCAGGGCCAGTTTGGTTCCTCATAATTTCTGATGGCATTAACCTGTGGAGGGTTAAGTGGCTTTGCTGTGTCACCTTCTTTTGCACTGTTGCCAATACAGCCCATCTCCCCCAAATCGTCAGCAGTCTAGAATAGTCCCGATTGCTGAAACAGCAGCAGTTGTTAATATTGGCAGTTTTCCAGTCTGTACCTTTGTTGAAGAGAGGCTCTGGCACAACTACCCAAGTGTGGCCTGACACGAACTTTATATGATGACTCCAGGTCCTGACCGCAGCAGCAGGAATCCAGACCAGGAGCAGCGGGCAGGTGCGGTCTATCGGGAGCCTTCGCTGCTGTAAGTGACTCAGGAGGCGGTGAGGCTGGCTCCCTACAACATCCGCAGTGGCTGAAATGTTAGGCTGCGGCTCCGGAGTCAGCTAGGCCTCATCGAAGCATCAGCGTGGCGGCGGCAGGGGTCCCCGAGGTGGCAGGTGTGGGGTTCCCTGATAGCAAGCAGAGGGGACACTGGTCCTCTATAGCTGCTTAGGGCACCAAAGGGATCACAATGTTGTGGGGGCCAGAGGTTGCAAGCAGGAGCTCTCTGAGGCATGTCCTGCTCCTCCAGTGCCCAGGGGAGGACCATGGATGTGTTTTAAATTACAGTACAATTTCTGCTGGGCATTTAGTAATCAGCATGTACCCAATAGAAAATAATAGCAATGAGAAGGAAAATGCGCAAAAATAGGCCATGCTACGTTTTTATAAAATGACCATGAAAAATCCAGTCATGTGATTAGATACATAGATTTATATTAACTCTGTATTACAGGCCGCAACACGGACCAAATCCGGAGCTAAAATATACTTGTCTGAAAGCAGCTGAATTGACGGGTATTAATTAAATTTCTTGACCCTGCTGATACAATCGGAAATAGCAGAATAGCCTTGGGAGTTGTGGTGTTACTCATACATTAAATATTCAGCAATTTATGTTTTCCACCAGAAAATAACTAGATTAGTTAGTGCATTCCTTTGAAAACTAATTGAATGACTTATGCAAATACAGCAAATGAATCAGGCATTTGGGATTTGTTTCCTATTTTTATTTGTAAGCATTAAATACCACTAAGCCAGACTTGCTCTTTCTTCAGTAAAAGGTGGATAATGGGAACCTTGACAATTATCAATAAAGTAAGCTTTGCTGACAGACTTGAAATCCTATTTAACAGTTGAGGAGATAGAGGTTTAGGAACGGCACAAGGCCAATCCTTCCTTTACTGCACACATTAAAAGATTACCTATAACCGTAAAAAAAGAAAAAAAAAGAGTGATCTGCCCCGCAAGAGCGACCAACTGTTTCCTGATAAAAGGAATTCTATTCACTGAACTGTAAACAAAGTTTACTTTTCATTAGAAAGCAACGGTTTCTGTAATTTGTTTTGCCTAAAAACTGTTGAAATTTACATAGATTAAGGGGAAAAGATCCATAATACAAACTCCAGAGAAGAGATGGCTTGCTGCTAACTAATTACCCACAGATGGCATACGAAGATTGTTTATTTGCTTGTGTTGTTGCAGAATTTTCTATTAATTTGGCGCCTCCTCACTCATAATGATTGACGCTATCATGAATATGGATGCCGGCTGGATGATTCAATCTCACGAGTTCTGCTGCAGCCTAGCGATTGCTGGAATAGTTAATAAAACGCATGCTGAGGGGCAAAAGGATCAAGGCGTTAGGCAATTATTAAGCAGCCTTACAAATGCTCCATGCATTATAATTATTCTAATTCTGCTTAGACAAGGAATATATATCAGCCGGACAGGGGAAAGAAAAAAACTGTGTTCTTTACCTGTGGGGTATTGTTGAATATTTTTGATTTATGGCTGGTGTTTTTTTCCGGAATTCAATTAGCATTTTAAATGCAGATATACTCTCATGTATTGCTTTGAATTCCAAATTTTAGTAAGGCAATGCAAAGATTCAGTGTCCATAGCAACAAGTACCCATTATATTCAGAACATTTCAGTGCGGTATTGTTATGGGATATCACTTTTTCAAAAAAAAATGCCCTGATCAACTGTAAGTAATTTTTTGTGAAGTGGAAAGATCTAAGAGAAACAACGACTCAACTGCAACTTTTGGGCAAGGCAAGACTATAGAAGAGGTCCAATTAGTGATGAAGTGTATATGGTGTAAAAGATGGTTGCTGCATTCACTATAAGGCTGACTTCGCATGGACCAAAGTGTTATTTACACACATATTGGTGCTGTGTATTTGTGCAATGGCATTGTGTTTATGCATGCATCTGTGCGTATCTTAGGCCACCTGCAGACGGCTGTGTCGGATCCCGCTGTGAGAATTCTCGCAGCGGGACCTGACCCAAGCGCCTGCAGAGAGCACCGCGGACTCACCCGCTCCAGCATCTTCGGCTCTTTCATGTGCTGGCTGGGCCGCCGGCGCATGCGCAGAGCGGAGCCGGCGGCCGGGGAGTGACGGCCGGGAGCATGCCGCGATTTGTTTTCTGCGCGTGATTTTGTGCAGACAAACCGCAGCCGTCTGCATAGGATTGCATGCTGTAATGCAATCCTATGCAGGCGTCCAGGGGCGGAAATTCTGCGGGGAATCCTTACTGTATTTTTTTGCATGCATGCCGTACGTATGTCACGCACAAAAAAACATGCAAGCATGCTCCTTTTGATTTCAATACCCAACTAAGTTAAATATGGGCAAATTGGTGTGTAACACATACCAAAACAGGACATTTTGCCTTTTTTTGTGTGACCAAAATATGCACAAAAACGCACATGTGACCAAATTCATTGAAAGCAATGGGTTCTATTCACTCCGTATTGCACGGGCTAATTTTTCACTAGAATGGGAATCGTCCACTTTCCGCCCGGCTTTTGGATGGAAGAAAAAGCAATGATTTGTATTTTAATACCCTGTGACGGAGCTCCCAACGCAGTTTCGAAACTGGCCTTACGTAATTGACAGCACTATTTTGTCCCGCAAAAATTGCAAAACACATGAAAAATTTCTATTTCAATTTTAGTATTTGTTTGACTCACAAAAAAGCCTATAGTGGAGTCCATGTTTCCATCAGAATGCTGTTTTCAGCGATTTAGCCAGAGCTCCAGGATGCAAAGCCACAGCAGACACAAAAATGCTGTATTAACCTACCCTAAACTGTTTTCCTTGAAATCCACATGGATTTAGCTGAGCAGCCATGTTCCAAGTCCAAATAGCATAATGCCAAGTGTTTGACTGAAGTGGTATAAGAGACTACTATTGTCTGTTGGGATAAATCATTCTTCATCCTGGTTGGATGAACAATAAATCTAAATAAAGTAAAAGACAGCACTCATGTCTCCATGAAAAGCTTTTTACTTTCACTTTCAAATATATCCCATGATGCATCAGCACAGCATTAGCTGGAGACTATACTATTTCTGCCTGCTGTTGAAACAGTTTAATTATCATTACTTTCTATACTTGCCTAAATAAACTACAGACCATAAATATACAGTCACGAGGATGAACTGTGATCTCCTCTATTATAACTGTGTGACAGGAGCTGTGTGATCCTTATCAGTAATTGTGAAAGGAGTGTATGTGTCCCCCTATAGGCAGATTCTGTTGTTGCAGACGTTCCCACAAATGTGCTGCACTTGTAGGTTGTTTTGCCTTTAGCCTTTTGTCCAGTTCATCCCAAACAAGCTCAATGGGATTTAAGTCTGGAAACTCTGCAAGCCATTCCATTCTTTGAAGCCTACCAGCATATTCTTGTCTTCTTAGGTAGTTCTGACATAATATACAATTATGTTTTGGATCATTGTATTGCTGTAATATGAATCCATGACCAAATAGGCTTACACCAGAGGCTGTTGTATGGTGTATCAAAATGCTGTGGTAGCCCTTTTTGTTCAGTCTGCAAGTCACCCTGTGCAAGTTGCTAACTATGGATCCAGCAAAAGAGCCCCAGACCATCACGCTTCTCCCTTTATATTGACAGTTGAGCATCAGACACTCAGGAACTATCCTTTCACATATTTGATTGTGTACAAAAACCCTCCATGATATACCAAAGATAACAAGTTTTGATTCCTCAGTAGAGATGGGCGAGCACCCAAATGCTCGGGTCCGCGTTATTCGAGCATTTCGTAAAATTCGAGAGCTCTACTCAAGTAACGAACCCCATTGACTACAATGGGAGACTCGAGCATTTTTGTTTGTGGGATGCCGGGTCCGGAGCTGCTTTTTTTTTTCCACGCGTTTCGGCTTGAATGATAAGCCTTTCTCAAGCATAAAACTGTCAGAGTATGCTTGAGAAAGGCTTATCATTCAAGCTGAAACGTGTCGCTGTATATTATTTAATAAATTATTACTTCTTTGCTACACCTGCGATATTGCCTGCTATCTGGGATTCAGGGGTGCCGAGAACAAAGCACCCCTGTGAAGTTAGTGCTCAAATTTTATAGAACGCCTCTTTCTGACACTTGCACTGGAGCGCTGGTAACTTTTGTCTACTCTTAGATATTAAGATAGACCAGAACAATTTCAGAATATAGGAATATATTTTCAACAGGTGACTTTGTTGAACTTTTTCCTTTTCTTAATATGCATACTAAAAAAAGCTTCCAAAAAAACCTATAGACTACAGCTGGCAGCAAGTAGCTAATTGGATGGTGGATAGAATCTACCTAGCATAACAAGCTGTATGTACCCTCAGATATGACCTTTTATTAAAGTTATCCTCAAGAGTGAAGGTTCACAAGGGCAGAATCTGTGCCTTCTGTTACTGAGATACTGTATTTAACAAATAAGCCAGGGTGCAGCCATTAAGTACAAATTCAATAAAACTGTCCATTCTATTGACCTCAGCAATGTTTTCCCAAGCTTGAAATTGCTTAATTGGTTCAAGGAACGTCAATTTCTAGATGATTGTGCCTCTGTGAACTTTAATCCATTCTTCTAGCTATCTTTAAAACTATTACTTGACAACGGCTCACTTGAAAATACTTAAAACAACTGTCCAGTCAGGAGCTCCAAAATTATATGTACATCTCTACCTGCAGGGAATGTAACAACCTGCTATTTATCTGCCTCAGATCTTACTGCTTGGCTGTTTTTTTAAGTTCTGTTCCATAAGGGCCAAATTGTGATCTTTGACTACATTTGATCTACAACGTCTACAGGGAGACTTCAGTAGTCTGAGACACACTTCCTGTCTCATCATTGATTCAGTCTGTTGTTCTGCTCCTCCCTCTACTTTGCCTTCTCCGATAGACTTGTATTAAGGCCCTTTTACATGGAAAGATTGTCATTCAAAAATTGTTCGAAAATGAATGATAATTGTGTAAACCCAGCCAACGATTGAACGCTAAAAATCATCGTTGGCTCATTTTAAGTAACGATTTATATTGAGATAGACAGACAGATAGATAGAGAGAAAGAAGACATATAGATAGACAGATAGATGGATAGATAGAAGAGAGAGATGGATAGATAGATAATAAGTGAGAGGTGAAAATGTTAAAGAGGAGGTGAGTGAGTGATGGCAGACAATGCCATTCAACCAAGCACTAAAAGTCATGGATTAGTTAGGAGTAGAGATGAGCGAGCATAGCCATTAGTGAGTACCTGCCCGCTTGAGAGCAAAGATTCGGCTGCCAGCGGTGGGCGGGGAGCGACGGGGAGGAACGAAGGGGAGATCTCTCTCTCCCTCTCCCCCCCCCCGCTCCCTCCTGACTGCCGCAACTCACCTGGCATCCGCGCCGGCACCCGAACCTTTGCTTTGTCCTTAGCGAGTATGCTCGCTCATCTCTAGTTAGGAGCCATGTATCCATGGGTTCCATACATTTTGTGAACTTTGCCAGAAAGCTATCCAAACAAGTAAACCGAGTATAAAAATACAGTTTAACCTCTAGTTTGCCAAGGAAAATATAGTATGTGTGTAGTCTTATGCCCCGTTTAGACAAGCCGATTCTTGTTTGAATGAGTGAATAACATCACCGCTAACCCGATCATGCTCATGCAAACTATATAGACAGTATGGTCATTGTTGAGAATCATTCACTTCCCTTAGTGTTCCACATTCATATGCGAAACACTGAGCTAGAGTGTTTAAACGCAACGAGAAGCGAACGATCCAACACTGATTTGTAGTCCTGCTGAAACTGAATGATGAACGAAAAGTGCCAAATGTTTGTTTGCCAATTGGTCGTTGGCTCATGTTTAATTCCATTGTAATTTCTGACTGTTAGTGTGGACCAAAATGTGATAGAGTGTAATAATTATACATTATTTTGTGATATCAGGCGTCCCAAGGCTGTAAAACGTATAGGCAGTGTATAAAGCGCATCAATACGAGTCTTTTTTTATGTTCCTAAATGAACATGAGAAATAATTTATTAAATCGATTCTGTTAATCAATACTATTTGCCGAGTCGCTACAATGTTTTCTTTTAGGTGCTTCGAGCAACACCAAGTGTCGTTGACAGGGGATTTAGCCGTTAAGGTTCTATTACATTTCTGTGCTAGCTTTCTGAAGATATTTCCCATCGTAGAGCTTTGTTTTATGTGCACAGGGTTTTTTTTTTTGTTCTACCTGTATTAACAAACACACATGGAAAGAACCCCATGACACGGTGACATAAATGTGTCCACAGACTCCATTCTGTTTATTAGAGAAAACAACAGCATTGCTGATCTTTATCCAACATTATCCCTGGAGATACCACAGAGAACATGAAGAAACAGAAATGATACAAGTAAATCTATGAAATAGCGATGAAGAAAAGTATCATTTTACCTGCATATTTAATATGCTATTTATGCATAAAGGAAAATGCCCGTGGAGAGCAATGTGTGATCTATGTGTAGTTCTTGTCTTTGCAATATTAATCCTTACAGTCCCAGTGCGCTGTCTTGCCAGAGCTTTTTCTCTAGCTGCACATTTATGATCTTAGATTCTTATCTTTCCGATCTTCACAATTGCCTATGTCAGATGCTTCTACTGTTGCCGTTGTAGTTGAAATTCTATATTTCCTGTGGTCTTTTTAGCCGTTAAGTATTCACTGCTGGTTATGAATCCATTATAAAACCTTAAAAAACCTAAACCTTTACAATTATAGTTGGGTTATTAGCACATACTTTGAATTTAACTGAACTGCAACCCAAACAGAACAGATATCAAAATTCTAGTACAAAAATGTAAAAATATGGTTATAGACATAGTAATTGTGACTAGAGATGAGCGAGCACCCAAATGCTCGGGTCCGCGTTATTCGAGTCGAGCTTTTTGTAAAATTCGAGAGCTCTACTCCAGTAACAAACCGCATAAACTACAATGGGAGACTCGAGCATTATTGTATGTGGGACGCTAGGTCTCGAGCTTTTTTTTTCTTCTTGGTTCCGTCTCTCTTTCGATCTCTCTTTCTCTCTCTCTCTCGATCTCTGTCTCTCTCTCTTGATCTCTGTCTCTCTCTCTCGATCTCTGTCTCTCTCTCTCGACAAAAAATTTGCCAATGGCGGGAAGGGGCCAAATCGGGCACGTCACAGCAGGGAGGAGCCAAAAACTGGGGCGGGGTCAAACATGATTTGATGCTCGTTCGAGTAACAAGCACCATCGAGTATGCTAATACTCAAACGAACATCAAGCTCGGCAGAGTATGTTTGCTCAACTCTACTTGTGACAGAAAATCATCAAATTCACATATAACTGCTGTGTATGCAGGTGAGTGTGGGAGGCTTCAGTGGCTGGGACAGGGGAATGATGACACAACAGAAGCACCAGGAACTATAGGGGTGCAGAGATTGCAGTCACGCTTGGACCGTAAAGCCAGAGGGAACCCAGTGGTCACTCTGGCACATGATGGAATAACAGTGTTTATCGCCTGTACTGCAACATCACTGTGATGCTTAGTCTTAAGCGGTGACATCACTATGTTTATTATTCCTGTGCTGTGACTTAACGGGGTTTTCCAGGCAAATCCCATTGATGACCTATCCTAAGGATAGGTCATCAATAGTTAATCACTAGGGACCCACAGCTCGAGTTTCCTGGTGATCAACTGATCATCTAGCCCACTGTCAATGCAGTTGGGCTGGATTATTGTCATTGGGCTCGAAGCAGAAGCATCACAAAGAGCTTAACTTCCTTTGAAATTAATATATAGTAGGTAAAAATTCCCAGCGTTCCGGTGGATATAATAGAAGATATAGGTTTATGGACTTACTTTACTGGGGTGCCTTCCTGACAGCACCCCCAATCCCAGAGAGCGTGTGATAAGCCACAGGCAAGTGCAAGAAGAGGATTTCCAGAGAGTACAGGTTGAATTTTTATTGTGAATGCTATGCGTTTCGGCTTATCTTACAAGCCTTACTCAAGCATAAAAACAAAACAACACTTCTGTACTTATATATCTCTAATACAGTTCATATATAAAGTCTCCAGATAATGACAACCCTTGGCGGTCAACTGTTATATTGCCTATCTGGATTTTGACGCATCGGTGTCCCTCAGGGAATTTGGTGGCGTTGGGGTGAGTCTTATCCAATTGGAAATTAATAATATCATTCTCTCTTCCCTCTGGAGCACTGCCTTCTGATTATTACCTTTGAAATTAATGGGAGTGCCCCCTCCTATTATACTTCTGTGTTTGACCCTGGTGTCGCAGTTGGAAGTGCTGGTAGTGTAGTACGAGGCATCAGCTCTCATTGATTTCAATGGGAGTGAAGCCCTCTACAATGTTTTACCCTTCGACCTCCATGACTACGTTCGTCCCATTGAACTGACAGAAGGCGAAACCATTAGCTCTTGGCCGGGAATCCTGACCAGCAGGTGCCTAGTAGTCCACTATGGATGACCTATCTTAAGCATAGGTCATCAATGGGATTAGCTTGGAAACCCCCTTTAACGGTGGTCTTTAGCTGTGATAGCACAATGTTTACTATCTCTGTGCTATGACATAACTGTGGCTATTCATGTTTAGCTATAATATCACTTTATTATCCCTTAGCTGTGACATTGCTGTTTTTATTCTTGTACTCTAACATCATTATATTTCATATCCCTGTGCTGTGAGTTACTGCTTATTATCCTTCTGGTGGGATACCATTGTGCGCATTATCCATGTGCTGTGACATAACTGTACAGCGACACTATATTATACTTGTGTCGTTCCCGTACATCACTGTGCATTTATAGGGGTGTAACTATATGAGATGTTTATGTTGTAGTCGCTTTAGGGAACTGTTGCCTGAAAAAGCTTCACTGCAGCATTGAGAGAAACTGCAGTTCAAAGTACATGTTGTATCACATGCAGATATTTTTGCAGACAATCGCTGTCTAGAAGTGATTTTTATATCTGCGAGTATGTGCACTAAGAACAGATGTCCAAAAATGTTTGCAGCAGCATGAGATATCCTATAAATTATTGTCATATCTTGCTGACAATGGGGGATCTGTCAGCAAAGATATCTTGTCTATGGCCAACATAGAGAAAGACTTCATTACATTTAATATTATGTCGGATTCTTCTCAGAAACAGACTGCAAACTGCCACTTCATCAGCATGGACTATTACTAAAAAGAACCAATTTCTGTTTATTTCTATGAATCACTTGACAGAATGTAAAGCGTGCATACATTAAATGACAGCAAAAGGGACGTTCTCCTCTCATTATTGGATTAACTTGCATTAAGTCTTGTAATAACTCGTGTGTACAGTCTGGTCATTCCAAGATAGAGTGGAAAGTCTTTAAAAACTATTGCCTGTAATGCTGAGTAAGAGCCCCTATCTATACAAACCAATCACCCTGCATTGACAATAGTATGTATATACTCCAAAGTCAAGGGTCGTACCAGATATACACCGAATGGCTACTTTATTATAAACACCGGCCCTTCAACGATTGGAGCTTTTCTGGAAATTAGACACGTGAAACCAGACCGCACTTAAGTAAGCAAGTTTTCCATGGATTAGTTTAATCCATATTAAAATGGGAAGAATCAAGGGATTTGAGCGACATCGAATGAGACATGGTCTAGACTAGCCGGGGCCAGCATTACAAAAACTGCCAACATTGTGTTGTTCAATGGGGTCAAGAGTATACCGATAATGTTGTGATTGAGGAAGAAGATCCAACAAAAGGGAATCCTATGGACATAGACAACTTGTTTATGATAAGGGTCAGAGGAGGATGTCAAGAATCATTCTGATGAACAAGCAGTGCACGGACAAGCAAATTGCAGCAGAATGCAATGCTGATACACCAACTAATGTGTCAAAATGCACAACTCATCCCTTAACACGGACGTGCAATAACAGTAGACAACCAGATAAAGTGCCATTGCTCATTAAAAGATACAGAATGGTAGACTAGTGGTAAAATAGCACAAAAGTTGAATCCAGATTTCTGTTACACAATGAGAGGGACAAAAGTTGGTGCAAACAGTAAAAATCAATAAAACCTCTCTGTTATGTGTCAAAGGTTCAGGCAGGGCTGCTGGAGGTAGAGGACTGGTATTCCTGTGGATGGACACCACAATGAATTGTCACGGCTCTGAAGGGCAAAAGAGGTCTAACACTTGACTAGATGAGTGTCTCTAATAAAGTGACCATCTCGTGTGATGGTATAATGTAGATACTGTGCCATCACGTGGAACTTATTCCATATCATATCAAACTTATACACTGAAAATAAATCCCAGAAAAAGGACACATTAATTCAAATATCACAAAATACTTACTGATACAAAATATAAGGGCAGGTATACACGCCACAGCCCTCAGCATGCAGGTGGGCAGATTGCTATGTGAAGGAGCATTGCACAGGTGCAATATGCTGATAAACAACCACTAACACATCTACCATAAAGCTAACTTAAAGCTGACCTTGAAAGCTGTGGCATGGACGTCGAGAGCTGGGAGGCCCTGGCCCGTGAGTGCTCAATTTGGGGGTAGGCTGTTGCCCACAGCGCTGTGGGTTTCAAGGAGTCAAGAATGGAAGGCAAGAGGGAGAGGCATATCAGGAGGGGGGAGCACATCGGGCTGGCCTTTTTCAGGGCCGTCTTCCACTTGGAGGCTGGTATCCCCACTGTGAGGGAGCCTGCAGATCAGGAGTGCGTCTCTTTGGTCATCTGCGGACCCACCGCAGGGCCCCCGTGCTTGGAAGACAATTGTTTTTGGCCACGAGTGATAGCCTCCAATGACATTTACCATATACTGAGGAGAGTGACTGCTTGGTATTATATTTGCACATGGAAAAAGCATACAAAATGTGCCAGCAGGGTATTTGGGTCAAAATACACAAGCTCACAACCCACGTCAAGGGTCCTCATTATCTTGCAAGTTTGTACACTAACATTAGAAACAAATCACAGAAAAGGGGGTGTCAAAACTAGTGTGGTTCACTGGAATTTATGGTATGGGATGTGATTAATAGGCTGTAAGCCTGCATGGGGCATCACACATATTGGTGGGACTGGCACCCTTTATATGTCTTATCTATGTGCAAGTATAATACTAAGCAGCCACTCCCCACAATATGTGGTAGGTGTGTGAATGGATGCTTATCAATATTTTGCACCTGTTCAAGCTCTTCCATATAGCAGTTTAGCCATTTGCATGCTGAGGGATGTGGTGTCTATAATTGCCCTTGTATTTTGTATTAGGATATCGGTAAGTATGGCCGCCTTCTTCACACTGAAAATGGCTTAAAAAGATAATTTTATACTCTTAATTTTAGTGTGCAAATGTTTTAGGCAGGTGTGGAAAAAATGCTGCAAAGTAAGGGTCCTTTTATATGGAGCAAGAGATCGATGACAGAGTTCGCCCAGCCAGACAGTTTATGCAGGCAGACCAATCATTTAAATTTCATTCACTCCATCATTCAGTCATGCACATTCACTGTACCAGTTAATATGAAGGACTGAACAATCTCTGTTTACATGCAAAGAGTTGTGAATGACCGAACAATGATTTTTATGCCTGCATAACATGAATGCAGAACAAGGAGCAAACAAATTATCATTTGTCGTTCAATCGTTGCCAGAGTTTACACTGAATATCATTCAAATTCACACAATCCAATGATCTTTTGAATGATATCTTTCTGTGTAGAAGGGCCCTAAGAATGCTTTTAAAAATAGAAGTGTTATTCGTTTATATTTGTGAATTAACAAAATGCAACGTGAATGAATAAAAGAAAAATGTAAATCAAATGAATATTTGGTGTGACCACTCGTTGCCTTCAAAGCAGCATCAATTCTTCCAAGTACACTTGCACACAGTTTTTTAAGAAACTCATCAGGGTGGTTATTCCAGACATCCTGGAGAACTAAACACAGATCTTCTGTGGATGTAGGCTTGCTCAAATCCTTCTGTCTCCTCATGTAATCCCAGGAAGGCTTGATGATGTTGAGTTAAGGGCTCTGTGGGGCCAAATCATCACTTCCCCTTGTTCTTCTTTACACTGAAGATAGTTCTTAATGACATTGGCTGTATGTTTGGGTTCATTGTCCAGCTGCAATATAAATTTGGAGCCAATTGGATGCCTCTCTGATAGTGTTGCATGATGGGTAAGTATCTGCCTGTTTTTCTTAGCATTGAGGACACCATTAATCCTGACCAAATTCCTATCTCAATTTACTGAAATGCCGCCCCAAACTTGCAAGGAACCCCCACCATGCTTCACTGTTGCCTGCAGACACTCATTATTGTACCATTCTCCAGCCCTTTGGCTAACAAACTGCCTTCTGTTATAGCCAACTATTTCAAATATTTTGACTCATCAGCCCAGAATGTCTGCTGACATTTTTCTGCCCGCCAGTTCCTATGTCTTTTTGCAGAGTTGAGTCTCTTGGCCTTGTTTTTTATGTCAACTTTTTGGCTGCAGTTCTTCTATGAAGACCACTTTTGGCCAGACTTTCTGAACAGTCGATTAGTATAACTGGGTTCCACTGGTTTTTGTCTGTTCTGAGCTGATGGCACTTATGGAAAGCTTCTGATTTCAAAGTGAATTAAGCATAATGTGTATTTCATCTTTTGCTCTGTTTCCTTGGCTGACCACTGTGTCTACAATCCTTAATATTGCCCATTTCCTGTTGCTCCTTCCAAACACATGATAATGAAACCAATGATTTTCTATGGTTTCATTCTCATTTGCGATGTTTTCAATGTAATCTTGCATCGCAAAGAAGAATGGGCGATATCGCCCATTGTTTTCAATGGGGCCAGCAGCAGCAGCGCTAGCCCCATTGAAAACATAGGGAAAACATTGCGCTCCCCAAACACAGCTGTGACAGCTATGGCAGGGATTCATTCACCGCCACGCGGACCACTGGGATGAAGGAATCCTCTGCCACAGCTGTCATAACTGTGGCAGAAGCCCGTGATGCTATCTCATTCCTTTCAATGAGGCATATCAATCATAGCAAGCTGTAAAAAATAACAAGTTTAACTCACCTAGAAGAGCCGCTCGGCTCTTCTCTCTAGCCTCGGCAGTCGTCTTTTCTGGCTGAGCACTGTGGCCAATCAGAGGCAGTGCCCAGTGGTCATTGAATGACAGTTGAGTACTGCCTCTGGCTGTGGCAGAGGATTCCTGCATCCACGCGGTCCCTGCGGAGCTGAAGGAATCCCCTGCCATAGCTGTCACAGCTGTGTTAGGGGAGCGCAATGTTTTCCCTATGTTTTCAATGGGGCTAGCATTGCTGCATCACAGGGAAGTCGGATCGCCAGTGGCTGTGAGCCCTTGGAGAGACATTGCTGATGCAGTATAACTACCTAGCGTCTTGTTGCTGTGCTCAGTTTTGCCATGTGTATGACCTTTGACAAGAAACTGTCTTCCACAGCTTCACGTTTGTAGCAGAGTTTGGCTGTTGTTCACCCAGTTTTAGGCCTCCTACACAGCTGTTTCAGTTAATTACTGTTTTAACATACTTATGAAAAGGTCATTATTGCCTGTTTCATTTAATTGCTTAACCATACACCTGACTATAATCCTACAAGAGGAAAACAGAGTACCCGGAGTACATCTATGCAAGCACAGGGAAAACATACAAACTCCATACAGATGTTGTCCTTGGTGGGATTTGAACTCAGAACCCCCGTGCTGCAAGGCAACAGTACTAACTGATCCTGAATACAAGCTGTGCTGTGCTGAGAGACTGCTGAAGGGGGCTTTACTTTCTTATTCTCATGATTGCTGGCGTCTTGCACTTTAGTCCCTACAATTGCTGGCATAACCCAGCAATGTACCATCATTTCACATCAGTTCTGAACATCTCACAATTAAATCATTCAGAAATTCATAATTGACATTTGCTGTTTTGTGAGCAATGACAGTTGTAGAAATGTGAAGAATTCCACATAATACTATAGACAATATATGGTAACATGTTGAACTCTTTCAACGTTTCGAAAAAGAAGCCTCATTTTGAGACATTTATCGTTAGACAAAACAGCACAAGAATAACTTGACGTATTTGATGATGCAGAGGCGGGCCTGTGTGCATGTGAGCTGTTGTGCATTTAATGGGCAGTTCAGCTTTGCCAGAAGAATGAGGCAGAACAATCACATTACAGCTAAAATAAATGTTGCAGAGATGCTTGACTTCCATGGCCATCTGCTCCACAGTAAGTGAAATGAATCAACGTTTCTTTTGTAAGAAAACACATCACATAGAAGCAACAATAGTTGAATATGAAATTAAGTTTGCTTGCAACAGGAAGATATTATCTTTCATTTTATTTTCGTTGATTTGACATTGCTTTATATACTCTTTCATCTTATTTTATTAGCTTACAGCAAACTTTAATTATAGGGAAAGCAGTTTCTTATAGAATACTTAATTACTGAATATTTCACGTCAGAACTGTACGATTCCAAGCGTCTTCAAATAGATACATTCTTTTCGATGGTTCTTTGACTGTTCTCCTCAAAAGATAGGAACTTCAACTAAAACAAGATCCCCCAAAATCTCACAAGATCAAGAAGTACTGGATAGACTCAAACTTAACTGATGAACCAGATAAAGATGAAAATAATCATGGATAAGGGGCAACCTGAAAACATTTATCAGTACACAAGAGAAATTTGTGCAACTTCTATGTTTATTATATAACTAGAATATAAACACGTTTCTAAGCTACCGAGACCCTTCCTCAATGCTTGCTGGGGACATAGTCTGCTTGTTTAAGATGAGCTTTCCTTGAGCGTTCTACCCTCAAGATGATCTGGTAGAAGAACCTAAAGGGTCTTTGAGCTTGATTTTGTGATTTGCAGAGACATGAACACTGAAGCCCCCATGTCTGTTTCTGCTTGTATGGATCCCCCAAAATCTCACAAGATCAAGAAGTACTGGATAGAGAAATAAAATCCCTCAAACTTAACTGATGAACCAGATAAAGGTGAAAATAATCATGGATAAGGGGCACCCTGAAAACATTTATGAGTACACAAGAGAAATTTTCGCAACTTCTATGTTTACTATATAACTAGAATATAAACACGTTTCGAGGCTACCAAGACCTTTCCTCAGTACTTGATGGGGACATACTGTGTTTGCTTGTTTAAGATGAGCTTTCCTTGAGCGTTCTACCCTCAAGATGATCTGGTAGAAGCACCTGAAGGGTCTTTGAGCTTGATTTTGTGATTTGCAGAGACATGAACACTGAAGCCCCCGTGTCTGTTTCTGCTTGTATGGTTGGTGCCTTCACTGTTATGCCCCATAAAGTTTAGGCGGACACAACATTGAAGCTGCACCTAACTTATCTCAGGGCTCATCTGCTCTATTTCTATTAATGTCCACTCTTAACTGAAGGAAGGCATTTCCGTTGTTGGTTCATCTAGAACTGAATGGTTTTCTAGTCTAATCTCTGTATCACAAAATAGTCCATCTTTTGGTTCTATCTGGCAATAGTGAGTATTTCTTTACATAAGTGACTTGGATGTATCATAATAAACTTTGGAGCACATGATGCATCACTAATAGTTTTGTTGGGGGGTAGAGGTGACAGGGTGGTTATTGGTGACAAAACAGTTATTCCCTTTGAAGCTGCCAACTGCAAATGTTGATTGAGGCAATGATAAGTAAGAGTTATTTTGGTACCATGCAGAATGAAACTGCTGAGACGAGGAGCTACATTTGCATAGTTATACAAGTTACAGAGGGAACAGTCGCATCCCGCCACAGTGATCTTAATGAAGCTGTAAAGATCCTGTGTGGTGTGTTTTATATCAAATATATGTGCATATAAAGCACTTTGGGTTTTATCTATTTATTATGAAGAAGATCCTCATGCCATAGTGATGGCACTTCGCACAGATAAACTCATATGGTGAACTATATGGCTTAAAGTGGTATTCCAGGCTTTTACAACTGATGATGTATCCTCTGTATAGGTCATGAGCAGCTGTTAAATGGAAATCCGTTGCTCAGGATCCCCATTGATTAGCTGATTGTCTGACCTGCTGTCAGTGCAGCATTATCATCAATGGTCGAAGAAGGAGGTGCAAGCACTGGCTTCACTTCCATTAAATCAATGGGAGTGCTGCCCTTCTATTACACTTTCTGCTCCTCATAATGGTTAGGGAGTGAAGCCGGCACTTTCACTTCCTTTTCTGACCATTGATGGCAACGTCTGGCAGCGGGACAGATGATCAGCTGATCGATGGGGATCCAGAATGGCAGAGGATAGGTCATCAGTTGTTAAAGCCCTGAATATCCCTTTAACCCCATACTTCATTTATTCATAGGTAAAAGAGACAGATGCATCTACAGTATATGTTATCTAGAAAAAATGTTAGTGAATACTTCATTTCATCATATATAGTGAATGTTCCCATGTCTGTAGTACATATGTTTCATATTTTCACCTAAATATTGATTTTTTTTTTTGTCCCTATGTTTTCTTTGACGTCTAGTGGCACAAAGTTGGCAACATGTTCTGGTGATTCAACAGTTCGTATATGGGACTTTGCCAAGTCTGAATGTATCCTGACATTGGAAGGACATACACATGCAGTCTGGGGTTGTTCCTGGCACACGTGTGGAGATTTTCTGGCTTCTTGCTCTCTAGATAACAACAGCAAAATCTGGGATCTCAACAGGTATTTTTCAATATTTGACCTATAAAATGCTAGTAGTTTTTCAGATGCATTCTTTGTACAGCTTGTTAAGTGATTGATACCATCACCACTGCAATCAATATGGATAGCATTTTTTGGTATGACTAATTTCATAAATGTCTATCCTGTATCGCCTAACACCTAGTAGAATGGAGTTTTAAATCTATATTTTGGATTCTTATCTTGTGTGGTATTTTTGGTAGTGATGATTTCAATAAAGCATCACCTTTTGGCTGACATTATTGTTCCCCTGAAAGATTGCTAACGCATTTAGGTTCAAAAACGTTTTTATTGAGCATTTTAACAAAACAAATATACATTGGCAAAAATAAAAGAGGGGTAACAGGGAAGGAATGGGTAATGGGTGTGAGGGGATGGGGGGGTAGGCGTGGACTATATTCAGTATAATGAGTTCGATGACAATGTATGAGTAGAATAGCTTGATCATCGTCTGGACCAGTGTCCATAGTCCAACAGTCCAACAATTTGGCTTCTTCAAACAAGACTGGGACACCCAGCTTTCAGACATCACTATCTAGGGAAGAATCCCCCGAAGGGGGGTCATAGCCAGGGTTGAGCACAAGAGGGGGGCATATGTGGGGAAAGTCAGTGACCTTTTGGTGTGTCGTTTCTCACAGGGCCTGTCCTCTGGGACCCTCTTCCTCCACTTTTTAGATAGTGCCTGTCTCCAACCACTTTCCTGTTGCGTCCGAGGACCTAAATGTCGTCCAGGTCTGCCATGCACGGTAGTGCTCCTCCCAGGCTTCTGGCTCGTCTGCTCCCAGCTCTTCAAAATGCATTAGTGTATGCATCTCCTCAACCCACATTACCCGGCTTGAGGCGACGCTGGAGCGCCACAATCTCGGGATGATCCTCCTAACTGCAATAATAAAGAATCGGTGCAGGTGCATTTAGATAAAAAACCTTTTCAAGTTTCCCATAACTGTGCTCCTCACCCATCATCATGCTGTAGGGTTATGCTTACAGTTAGAAAAGTGAAACTTGCCTTTGTGGATTAACGTGCATGCATAGTTTATGCTTTGCTATGATTGTGCTGAAATATAATGGGGCAGCATGGTGGCTCTGTTGATAGCAGTGTTGCCTTGCCGTGGTGGGGTCCTGAGGACCCAATCTGCTCAGAGCTTTAATCCTGTGCCAAATGTTTTACTATCAGCCGGAATTAAACTCCAAGACCAAGTGCCGTAGATTTACTGTGCTTGATCTTTAATGGGTTAAAATAAAGTTCACTTGATCCCAGGATTTTGAAAATATTGGCATCGAGGTGGTTGAATCAAGAGTTTGAAGTTCTTCTGCAAAGAACTTCCCTTTAATATCCAATCAATAATTGACAACATGCACAGCATTTCTGTCAGCAGATCATTTTGAAGAATAATATGGAATGTATTAATTTATTAATCTTACTATAAAGCTAATATCTATAACCATATATAGTGATGCCTTAACCCTGGGTTTTTAATGTTTTTTTTTCCCCTCAACTAGACTTTAGACAGGCCAATTATAGTTCTGTCTGCAAACAGTTCCTTTTTCAGATTGCTTCTACGAGGTTCTGCTAAACTGCAATAACCCAATGGAGCGATCCCTTTAAAACAATACAGATCGACCAATCTTACAATAGGCATAGTCAAGCCCATGTTCCGGTTTTCCCTAAGTTTATCTGCAGCCACTTAAGAATGTTATCCCATGGATGAATGAGAGAAGACCGCCAACATTAGCAGGTTATACACTGGGATCTCTTCAATATCTCAAGGTGTAACCTATTAAAGAAGTTGTGTGTGTATATATATATATATATATATATATATATATATATTTGCAAAAACATGTTCTCCATTCAGTAACATAATAAAGAGACATATACTCCCTTCTCTCGGCTACTCGCTTTGTCTCATACCATCTCTTTGGGCTCCCCCATGATGCCATGTTTACGGGTGGCAAAAGCCTGTTTACGGGATGTAACAGGCTTCTGAAGCCAATGACAGTAGCCTCTGATGTCCCATATGCAGGTTGTCTGCAGCCTCCAAACAAACAACGGTTGCAGAGGACTGAGCAGCGGTCTGGGAAATGCTGGAAGATTCAAGTATATGTCTGTCTATTTTGTTACTACATGGGCACATGTTTTTGCATATAAAAACTCCTTTAACACCACCTACTGTGGTTACATTTTGTTATCGCAGATTTTTGTTCTACCACTGACCATTGCCTATTACTAGAGTGCTGACTGTTAGTAATACAGTGTTCTAATTCATTCCTAGAGTAGTGGACTCTGTGTAAGTTTAGGACCCAAACACAAATACGTATCCAAGGTTGTATTCCTTTCTCAACTTCACATTGTTGGGTTACCGTCATGATTGGTCTTCCATCCCCTATCAAACTAACATTTCCGATGTGAGCCCTAGTTACAATACCCTGTATCTTAATTGGTGATAATGCTTCCGGTTTGAAATCCCTTGGTCTTTTCTTTGGATGACACAACTGTAGCCTCAATCATAAGTAGCAAGTCGGTGTCGTGCTTTTTGACAGCAAAGGTTAAAATGCTCAAATCCACAATGACCTTTTTCTCCTCTCGCCTCTTCTCAGTTAGACGTTCAGAAGGGAGCTTGTAAGTGTCATCCATCAAATGCAAGATTGTGAGAAAACATAATAAAACTTTAAAATACCAAAGGTGCTCGGCAGCATATCACAGCCACACCGGCAACTGTCTCTCTTCCAACAGGCTGTGATAAACAGTAAATAAGAAATAGCCACTAAATAACTGCCTTAGCGAGCGTAATCTCTCTCCTCAGCAGCTGAAAAGAATGTCGTATTTCATCAAGGAGCTCATTTCATAGTATGATAACACACAGCTCCTTCACAACAAATATGCCATTTCTTGCCAGGGCTGCATCTCACCAATACATATAGTGGCGTGACTTTAAAGCTGCCTTTCACGATTGATGGGGAAACAGGTTATCCTTGGCGAATACTGTTGGTGCTGTTTATGCCTCCGCAACCTCTGATTACTCAGAAGATGACAAGAAAAAAATTTAACTCCTAAGAAACTAGCGTACGTATGCCAGACTGCTCCGATAATCTCTCCCTCTTTGTCAGGTCGGTTTAGATAGAACATCTAGTTTATGGCCATCTGTTAATGGCAGTCTCTCTTTTCATGCGTCTTTGAAAAGCATATTAGTTAGAAATGCTTTACTGCTTTGAGTTTGCACTAACATTGCATTGCTGTATTTAGAAGGAATACCCAAAGTTTCTTCATGTGTTGTACTTTCTTTATCCTTCACATTGCTTAGAAAACACTGTATGCTTTATAATGATGTATGCACTTCAAGGCAAGGTACACTATAGCATGAAAGTTAGCGAATATATTTCTGACCCTCTAAGAAGAAAATGTGGGTGCTGTATAGTGATAGATACAATCAGGCGTTTTTTAGACTTTTTAAAAAGTTGTTCATGCTGGAATTTGCAGCTGCTTTTCTCAGCCTCTGGGAAGGTCAGATTGCCAGTCTTCCTTTTTCTAACCCTGCACACAGTCACTGTACTTTCTCTTTGAATGAACTAAACCAGTGTTTCTCAGCTCCAGTCCTCAGGGATCGCAACAGGTCATGTTTTTCAGGATCTCCTATAGTAAGAACACCTGTGGCAATGTCTGAGGCACCGACAATAATTACATCACTTGTGCAACACAGAGGAAATCCTGAAAGCATGACCTGTTGGGGTCCGTGAAGACTGAAGTTGGGAAACATTGGATTATATGACCCAAAGTTTTTTTTGTATTAATTAAAACAAGATAGTGAAGCATTTTCCATCTTTCTAATTTCTTTGTATTTTCTGAGTGTAGACTTTTTATTCTGTTGTCCATACATGACTCCGGAGGCGGCCATCTTTCCTGAGCTACTTTTAGCAGCATTAAGAGAATTTAAATATATGTTTTATGGCAGCCTCATGGGCCATTCACACAATAGACCACTTTCCAATTAAATACATATAGACGAAGAATGGAACAGCGCACCAAGTAAAGATCCTTATGATGAAATGTATAGAGACATAAACGGAAAAGTGCCAAATGGATCCTATGTGAATAGCAAATGGTTAGCTTACCTGGTGCTAAGCGGAACCCCCAACGTAAAGAAGGGGGCTAACCCACTTAGCACCCGTAGTCCAGGTGAGTTTGTAATGAAATCGTCCCTTGTTCCTGTAGATGCAGATCCAGGTGGCAGCAGGAGGAACTCCAACACTGATGGTGTGGAGGTGGACAATCCAAATCAAATGAAAAAAAAAGCAAAACCAGTGAAAAATCTTCCATGCTTGTAGACTCCAATATATATATTTATTATCCCAGAAGAGAAAGAGAAAGAAAAACCAGCAATACAGTGTAGGGACAATGGGGGCAAAAACCCACTTCTCCAACTGTCACCTCACTGGATGCAATGCGTTTCTGCGTTGATCTTAACCCTTTGCATTCCAATTTTAGATTTAGGGATTCCTAGGGGTTTTTCTCTGTCCGCCATTATACAATGGCACCATCTGCTGGCTAGAGCCAGTACTGCGGTATGGGACATGCTGGAGAGGCCCCCGACAACTGAGCGGCTAGTAATATACAGTAAGAATACCCTGCCGGATGTCTTCCGACATCAAAGCTGTAAAGCCTTCTATTAGAATGTCTTCAGATGTCAGACAGTGGATTGGAAAGGGTTAAATTAACGGGGCCCCATTAATTTAATAAGTTTGGGTAAGCCAACAGTTGATTGAAAGGGTATACCATGTATTATAATGATGATGTGGGATTTTTGTGCCCATGCGGACCGCCTGGAGCACATATGCATTACACTTAATATAACGTTCAAATTGAGTACTAATATCAAACTAAAAGCTCCCTTTTATCTTGGCGCATGCGCACACGCTAGAGCTCAGGAGCGCTCCACACGGCGTGACGTTGGTTACAACATGGAGTGAATAGTCGGGGCAACGCATGTTGTGTACCACCTGACGTTAAGGCCATAGTACTACATCAAAATGGCCCGTTACATCACTACTCCGCGCCACGGCAATCTACGGCAGCGTGCACGGAATCGGGTCCCAGATCGGAGGAGATAGTGTGCAGGTAATGTATGATTAATGTATTGTGTGTGTATATATATATATATATATATGTGTATATATGTGTGTATATATATATATATATATATATATATATATATATAGTGACAACACAGGGGTTAAATAGCGACACGGGGGTTAAATAGCACGCAAAATGGTCACTTTTACTTCTTTACTTCTCATTTATTCACACAAGGTTTATCAGAATCATAACCAACTGGGTCTCCAGAATAATAACTTTTGCAACACAAAGTCCTTCTTAAAGTCTCTTCCATATAATCCTCCACAGGGTTGAAGAAAACAGCAATAAGTCCATTGGTTTTCACAGACCTGTGGTTATCCAGGGCACAGCTGGTCCTTAAGTCCTTAGTATCTCCGGACCCCAGTCTAAGGGCTGGCGTTCCCCAAGGGTCCTGCTGGAACCACGTAGCTCCTTGAGTCCATAGCGTCTCTCTCTCTCTCTCTCTCTCTCTCTCTCTGCATACAACAGGAGTTCCTTTTCCCACAGCGTCTCTCTCTCTCTCTCTCTCTCTCTCTCTCTCTGCATACAACAGGAGTTCCTTTTCAATTGCAGTCTGGCTCTCCCAGACACAGACACACCTCTCCCAGGTGTTAAGGTTAGGGGCATCACCCTGTCAACCTCTGGCCTTCTTGGTCTGCACCAGACCCTGGGCTAGCAGCCCTCCCAGCTCCACTGAGCTGTCTCTCTCTGGCTCTCTCAGCCACACACCCTCCACTGCAGCAGGAACACACCATTTTATCCTACTGACCACACCTGTGGGTGTTTTTCCTCCCGCCTGAGGCACCAGACTGACTGTCTGTTGCCCCCTACAGGCCATCCTCTGTAGCGCACCCCTACATATCCCTCCCCCTTGATGCAGGCCGTAGGCCGCATCCCATTTTTCTTCTTCTTGCCCTCCAGGGTCAAAACTGCAGCCTCGGGGGTCTCTTTCTGTTTTTACCTGTCTGACAAATTCCTTCTTCTTGTATTCACTCTGCTCCTTACATCCTTGCAAATCTCTGTCAGACTGTGCTCTCACAGCTTGCAAGTTGACTCCCAAATGCAACTTTGTGGCTTGTAACTTATAGTCGAGTTTCTCTACATGAACCTTCATTTCTTCTACTTGCTGTTCCAAGGCTTTAGTAGACCTTTCTAGTTTAGGTACAGTCTTTTCACCATCATCCTTGGAGCTAACGCAGTCCTCGATTTCTGTGCAGGACGGCTTGTGGAGACTTTCAAACTGAGCCTCCATTTTGAAAGTCTCTTCTAGCTCAAGAACCTTGTCTCTGTATTCTTCCAGTTCCTCTTTTAGTTCATGCTCCAGCATGGCCTTGCTATGGATTACAGTCTCGACTTCATTTTTCAATTTATTCAGGTTTATAATTATCATCTTTTTCTCACTTTGTAACAATTTTATTTCTTCTCTTAGTACAATGTTGTCATCGGTTAGAACTAGAGATGAGCGAACGTACTCGTCCGAGCTTGATACTCGTTCGAGTATTAGCGTGTTCGAGATGCTCGTTACTCGAGACGAGCACCACGCGATGTTCGGGTTACTTTCACTTTCATCTCTGAGACGTTAGCGCGCTTTTCTGGCCAATAGAAAGACAGGGAAGGCATTACAACTTCCCCCTGCGACGTTCAAGCCCTATACCACCCCCCTGCAGTGAGTGGCTGGCGAGATCAGGTGTCACCCGAATATAAAAATCGGCCCCTCCCGCGGCTCGCCACAGATGCGTTCTGACATAGAGGAGGGAAAGTGCTATTTTGGTGGAGCTGCTATAGGGAGAGTGCTAGGAGTATTTTAGGCTTCAAGAACCCCAACGGTCCTTCTTAGGGCCACATCTAACCGTGTGCAGTACTGTGGAGGCTGCTTTTTGCAGTGTTGCACATTTTTTTTGGTATATCGGCCGTGCAGAGCATTGCGCCCTGCAGTAATACTCCAGGGCCAGAAGTGGTGGTTAGGCAGGGACAGAAGACATATTGATTGAATATAGGCAGTGGGCCTTTGCAAAAACATTTGGGGAAAAAAATCTATTTGGGCTGCCTGTGACTGTCCTCAGTGTTCTGGGTCTCTGCTGGGTGTAGTAGTTCTCCAAATTCATACGCAGCCAGCTAAGTGTTACAGCAGGCTTGCGCAAAATTATTTCCTGGCTCTGTCTGGGCTGTTAAATCACCGCTGTATTGCAGTCCACAGTGCAACACTCTGCAGTTCTTTGACATACTCCAGGGCCAGAAGCGGTTAGGCAGGGACAGAAGACATATTGATTGAATATACGCAGTGGGCCTTTGCAAAAACATTTGGGGGAAAAAATCTATTTGGGCTGCCTGTGACTGTCCTCAGTGTTCTGGGTCTCTGCTGGGTGTAGTAGTTCTCCAAATTCCTACGCAGCCAGCTAAGTGTTACAGCAGGCTTGCGCAAAATTATTTCCTGGCGTTCCGTAAGCGAAGTCAGCCTCCAAACACAGGGCAATAAGTGGCACATTTAATTACAGCGTTCTGTTTCTGCACTACTGGTAATACACCATGCTGAGGGGTAGGGGTAGGCCTAGAGGACATGGACGCGGGCGAGGACGCGGAGGCCCAAGTCAGGGTGTGGGCACAGGCCGAGCCAGTGCGGTGGCCAGGGGTAGAGGCAGGGCCAGACCGAATAATCCACCAACTGTTTCCCAAAGTGCCCCCTCGCGCCATGCCACCCTGCAGAGGTCAAGGTGCTCTACGGTGTGGCAGTTTTTCACAGAGACGCGTGACGACCGACCAACAGTGGTGTGCAACCTTTGTCGCGCCAAGATCAGCTGGGGAGGCACCACCACCAGCATGCGCAGGCATATGATGGCCAAGCACCCCACAAGGTGGGACGAAGGCCGTTCACCGCCTCCGGTTTGCACCACTGCCTCTCCCCCTGTGCCCCAACCTGCCACTGAGATCCAACCCCCCTCTGAGGACACAGGCACTACCGTCTCCTGGCCTGCACCCACACCCTCACCTCCGCTGTCCTCGGCCCCATCCAGCAATGTCTCTCAGCGCAGCGTCCAGACGTCGCTAGCGCCACTGTTTGAGCGCGAGCGCAAGTACGCCGCCACACACCCGCACGCTCAAGCGTTAAACGTGCACATTGCCAAATTGATCAGCCTGGAGATGCTGCCGCATAGGCTTGTGGAAACTGAGGCTTTCAAAAGCATGATGGCGGCGGCGGCCCCGCGCTACTTGGTTCCCAGTCGCCACTACTTTTCCCGATGTGCCGTCCCAGCCCTGCACGACCACGTCTCCCGCAACATTGTACGCGCCCTCACCAACGCGGTTACTGCCAAGGTCCACTTAACAACAGACACGTGGACAAGCACAGGCGGGCAGGGCCACTATATCTCCCTGACGGCACATTGGGTGAATTTAGTGGAGGCTGGGACAGAGTCAGAGCCTGGGACTGCTCACGTCCTACCCACCCCCCGAATTGCGTGCCCCAGCTCGGTGGTGGTATCTGCGGCGGTGTATGCTTCCTCCCCTAAACCACCCTCCTCCTCCTCCAACGAAACCTCTGTCTCGCAATCAAGATGTGTCAGCAGCAGCACGTAGCCAGCAGTCGGTGTCGCGCGGCGTGGCAGCACAGCGGTGGGCAAGCGTCAGCAGGCCGTGCTGAAACTACTCAGCTTAGGAGAGAAGAGGCACACGGCCCACGAACTGCTGCAGGGTCTGACAGAGCAGACCGCCCGTTGGCTTTCGCCGCTGAGCCTCCAACCGGGCATGGTCGTGTGTGACAACGGCCGTAACCTTGTGGCGGCTCTGCAGCTCGGCAGCCTCACGCACGTGCCATGCCTGGCCCATGTCTTTAATTTGGTGGTTCAGCGCTTTCTGAAAAGCTACCCACACTTGTCATACCTGCTCGGAAAGGTGCGCCAGGCGGACGCTGCCACCCTGCGGACCCTGCAACATCGGTTTCATCTCCCAGTGCACCGATTGCTGTGCGACGTGCCCACACAGTGGAACTCTACGCTACACATGTTGGCCAGGCTCTATGAGCAGCGTAGAGCTATTGCGGAATACCAACTCCAACATGGGTGGCGTAGTGGAAGTCAGCCTCCTCAATTATTTACAGAAGAGTGGGCCTGGTTGGCAGCCATCTGTCAGGTCCTTGGAAACTTTGAGGAGTCTACCCAGATGCTGAGCGGGGATGCTGCAATCATTAGCGTCACCATTCCTCTGCTATGCCTCTTGAGAAGTTCCCTGCAAAGCATAAAGGCAGACGCTTTGCACTCGGAAACGGAGGCGAGGGAAGACAGTATGTCGCTGGATAGTCAGAGCACCCTCATGTCTATATCTCAGCGCTTTGAGGAGGAGGAGGAGGGGAGGAACATGAGGAGGGGGGGGAAGAGACAGCTTGGGCCACTGCTGAGGGTACACATGCTGCTTGCCTGTCATCCTTTCAGCGTGTATGGCCAGAGGAGGAGGAGGAGGAGGGGGAGGAGCATGAGGAGGAGGGGGAAGAAACAGCTTAGCCCACTGCTGAGGGTACACATGCTGCTTGCCTGTCATCCTTTCAGCGTGTATGGCCAGAGGAGGAGGAGGATCCTGAAAGTGATCTTCCTAGTGAGGACAGCCATGTGTTGGGTACAGGTATCCTGGCACACATGGCTGACTTCATGTTAGGATGCCTTTCTCGTGACCCTCGCATTACACGCATTCTGGCCACTACGGATTACTGGGTGTACACACTGCTCGACCCACGGTATAAGGAGAACCTTTCCACTCTCATTCCCGAAGAGGAAAGGGGTTCGAGAATCATGCTATTCCACATGGTGCTGGTGGACAAACTGATGGTAAACTTCCCATCCGACAGCGCTAGTGGCCGAAGGCGCATTTCCGAGGGCCAGGTAGCAGGGGAGGCGCAGAGATCAGGCAGCATGTACAGCGCAGGCAGGGGACCATTCTCCAAGGCCTTTGACAGCTTTATGGCTCCCCAGCAAGACTGTGTCACCGGTCCCCAGTCAAGGCTGAGTTGTCGGGAGCAGTGTAAAAGGATGGTAAGGGAGTACGTAGCCGATCGCACGACCGTCCTCGGTGACGCCTCTGCCCCCTACAACTACTGGGTGTCGAAGCTGGACACATGGCCTGAACTCGCGCTGTATGCCCTGGAGGTGCTTGCTTGTCCTGCGGCTAGCGTCTTGTCAGAGAGTGTGTTTAGTGTGGCTGGGGAAATCATCACGGATAAGCGTACCCACCTGTCAACCGACAGTGCCGACAGGCTTACACTCATCAAGATGAACAAAGCCTGGATTTCCCCAGACTTCTCTTCTTCACCAGCGGACAGCAGCGATACCTAAGCAATACGTAGGCTGCACCCGCGGATGGAAGCATCGTTCTCTATCACCATCAAAAACGAGGACCTTTTTGCTTCATCAATCTGTGTATAATATTCCTCCTCCTCCTCCTGCTCCTCCTCCTGAAACCTCACATAATCACGCCGAACGGGCAGTTTTTCTTAGGCCCACAAGGCTCAGTCATATAATTTTTGTAAACAATTTTTATACGTTTCAATGCTCATTAAAGCGTTGAAACTTTCACCTCAACCAATTTTTATTTTAACTGGGCTGCCTCCAGGCCTAGTTACCAATTAAGCCACATTAACCAAAGCGATTAATGGATTTCACCTGCCCTCTTGGTTGGGCATGGGCAATTTTTCTGAGGTACGTTAGTACTGTTGGTACACCAATTTTTGGGGGCCCTCGCCTACAGTGTAATCAAATGAATTTTTAGCCCACCTGCATTACAGCTGACGTTACATCAGCTGTGTTGGGCACTGCAATGGGATATATTTATGTACCGCCGGTGGGTTCCAGGGAGCCACCCATGCTGTGGGTCCACAGGGAGTTGTAACTGCATGTGTCTACTTCTAAAGAACCCCAGTCTGACTGGGGCATGCAGTGTGGGCCGAAGCCCACCTGCATTAAGCACGACATTACCTCAGCTGTGTTGGGCACTGCAATGGGATATATTTATGTACCGCCGGTGGGTTCCAGGGAGCCACCCATGCTGTGGGTCCACAGGGAGTTGTAACTGCATGTGTCCACTTCTAAAGAACCCCAGTCTGACTGGGGCATGCAGTGTGGGCCGAAGCCCACCTGCATTAAACATGACATTACCTCAGCTGTGAAGGGCAATGCAATGGGATATATTTATGTACCGCCGGTGGCTTCCTGGCACCCACCCATGCTGTCGGTCCACAGGGAGTTGTAACTGCATGTGTCCACTTCTAAAGAACCCCAGTCTGACTGGGGCATGCAGTGTGGGCCGAAGCCCACCTGCATTAAGCACGACATTACCTCAGCTGTGTTGGGCACTGCAATGGGATATATTTATGTACCGCCGGTGGCTTCCTGGCACCCACCCATGCTGTCGGTCCACAGGGACTTCACAATAGGGAGTTGTACCTGCCTGTGTCTATGAATTAAAAACCCCGGTCAGGTTGGGGCATGCAGTGTGGGCCGAAGCCCACCTGCTTTAAATCTGACGTTAGCTCAGCTGTGATGGGCACTGCAATGGGATACATTTATGTACAGCCGGTGGGTTCCAGGGAGCCACCATGCTGTGGGTGCACACGGAATTCCCATTGCGGAGTTGTACCTGCCTGTGACTATTTATAAAAAAACGCGGTCTGACTGGGGCATGCAGACACCTTGACAGAATGAATAGTGTGTGGCACATAGGTTCCCCATTGCTATGCCCATGTGTGCAGCTCCAGATGGAGGTGGCACAGGATTGGATTTTTCATTGCTTCTGTACAGCATTGTGGACTATCGCCCCGCCCCTTTTAAAGAGGGCCGCTGCCTAGCCGTGCCAACCCTCTGCAGTGTGTGCCTGCTTTTCCTCTGGCAGACGCACTTATAAATAGACATGAGGGTGGCGTGGCATGAGGGCAGCTGAAGGCTGGGCAGGGACAGTTTGGTGTGCGCTGTGGACACTGGGTTGTGGGGGGGGGGGGGGGTTGGGCAGCATGTAACCCAGGAGAAGTGGCAGCGGAGTGTCATGCAGGCAGTGATTGTGCTTTGTTGGAGGTAGTGTGGTGCTTAGCTAAGGTATGCATTGCTAATGAGGGCTTTTCAGAAGTAAAAGTTGTTGGGAGGGGGGGGGGCACTCTTGCCGCTATTGTGGCTTAATAGTGGGACCTGGGAACTTGAGATGCAGCCCAACATGTAGCCCCTCGCCTGCCCTATCCGTTTCTGTGTCGTTCCCATCACTTTCTTGAATTGCCCAGATTTTCACAAATGAAAACCTTAGCGAGCATCGGCGATATACAAAAATGCTCGGGTCGCCCATTGACTTCAATGGGGTTCGTTACTCAAAACGAACCCTCGAGCATCGCGATAATTTCGTCCCGAGTAACGAGCACCCGAGCATTTTGGTGCTCGCTCATCTCTAGTTAGAACCATTAGCATTCTTCGAAGTTCCTTTACCTCTGAATCTGAGTTTTGCTTGGTAGTATTCAGTTCACTGATGAGTGGGTCCTTGGAGCCAGCATCCCTGTGATAGGCTTCCACCACTTGGACAAACTGTTTCTTCACTTTCTGGGTTTGCTTTTTGACATCATTATTCTTTTGCTGCCGTTCTTCCAAGATTTCTGCCGCCACTTGTGAGACCTATTCTGCTTCAGTAGTCTCACTTTGTAAACATAATTTGGCATTCTTCACTACTTGTAACTCTTTCAGATTCTTTAGCAAGATCATATTTTTTCTTTTCTGTCTGAACTGGGTTTTAGACCTCTCTGGTCTCTGAACCCTTCTTTCAGCCGCTTGACTATTTGATTTCCAGGATTTCATCTTCATGTATCTGTCTGAACTGGGTTTTAGACCTCTCTGGTCTCTGAACCCTTCTTTCAGCCGCTTGACTATTTGATTTCCAGAATTTCATCTTCATGTACAACTTCTCTGAGGACTGCTGAAGCTCTGCTCTTTCTGCTGACACTATTTTCAGGGTGCGTGTCAGGGTTAGTACTTCTGTTTCTTTCTCATTAGCTCTTTCTTCTGCATGCTCAAGTTCACTGGCATATCTCGCAGATCTGGCTTTCTCTTCAGTCAGCCCCTGTTCACACAGTTTCTGTTTCTTCTCCAGTTTGGACACAAGCTCCTGTTGCTGACCAAGCTTAACAGTAACATCTTCTAACTCTTGCTGAAGGCTTACTTTAACCTCCTCAAGTTTATCATAGGCGGCTATTTTCTCTTCACACTGCTGCCTTGTAGTTTCTAATTCTCCTTGTATTTCTCTTTTCTGCTCTTCCACAGAATCCAAACTCAAAACACTCTTCTCCAGTCTATCTTCCAGATCCACCACCTCAGCCTGAAGTGTTGCAATCTGCTCTGATGGGTTTCTCTTAGCTTCTGCATCCTCCTCTGCCTGCTTGAGGAACACATTTTTCTCATCTTGCATAGTCTTCAGGTCTGCACTGAGACCAAGCCTCTGCTACGTCTCTTCTTGCATTAACTTCTGGAACTCTTCACTCTGAGCTTCCGGCTTCAGCTGCAGCCTGCTCACCTGCTCAGACAACGCTGTCTGCACACTGTCACCTTCAGTTATTTTTATTTGTAGCTCTTGAAGCTGCATCTCTACTGTATTTTTCTTGCATTCATATGCACACTTGTCTTCTAACAACCCCTTCACCTTTTGGGTCAGCTCAAGACACTCACTTTTCCATGTTTCTTTCACTTTTTCAATTTGCTTTAACTGTTTGGACAGTTTCCCCACAACTACAGCATAACTCCGTTCCAGCTCCTGGATTTGGGTTCCATGTACTTCAGCTTTCTCATCCAAGCTCATCTGTAGCTGGGACACCAGTCTCTCATGCAGTGCTTCCTGGTTTTCTCTGTAATCTAGTAAGTCTTTCAAGATCTCTGCTTGCATCTCTGCCTGACTGCAAGCAGCTTTCTGTATTTCCAGCTCTTCCTTGAGCTGACTTACTTGGCACTCCAAGTCACCATTTTTCTTTGCTAACTGCATTTTCAACTCTGCAACCTGCTTCTGCAAACCTGTAGTTTGATTATGTGCATCTGTAGAAGCTCTTTTCTAACCCGCAACATGTCATCTCCAACTCTTGGGTTTTCATTTGCAGTTTCTTACAGTCCTGTTAATACTGCACAGCTTGTTTGACCTCTTCCAAGGTTTCATTCCTCTTTTCAGCTTGCTCTAACTGTTGGGACAGTTCGCTCTTAGCTAGCGCATGAGTCTGCTTAAGGTTCTGGATCTGAGCTTCATATAGCTCTATTTCTTCATCCCTGCTTATCTGTAGCTGGGTCAGCACCTGCTCCTGACGAGCTTCTTGGGCTTTCTTGAAGTCCAGTTTACCTCTCAATACCTCTGCTTGCTTCTCTGCTTTGCTGCAAGCGGCTTTCTCCATCTCCAGCTTTTCTTTGAGCTGTTTTACCTGAACTTCCCATTGAATATTCCTCTTTGCTGACTGTGTCTTCAACTTTTTACAGGCTTGTTCACACTTCTGGGTTTGTTTTCCCAACAAAGCCCTGTGATCAGTTTCAGTCTCTCTTTTGAGGTGCTCATTCTCTGTAGTTTTGACTGACCCAGTCAGTGCAGCCAACTGTTTTATTAGGATTTGCCTTTCCTCCAGCTGCACTTGCATAGCCTCCTGTTGCTGCACCCTCTCTTGTATCAACTGCTTCAGCAATTCCTCCACACTCATAGAGGTGGTCTGCCTTTTCCCTGGTGTCTTTGAGCTGGGACATTCACCGCTTCTGCCCGCATCCTCCACCATATGTGACAACACGGGGATTAAATAGCACCACGGGGGTTAAATAGCACGCCAAATGGTCACTTTTACTTCTTTACGTCTCATTTATACACACAAGGTTTATCAGAAACATAACTGACTGGGTCTCCAGAATAATAACTTTTGTAACATAAAGTCCTTCTTAAAGTCCCTTCAATATAATCCTCCACAGGCTTAAAGGAAACAGCAATAAGTCCATTGGTTTTCACAGACCTGTGGTTATCCAGGGCACAGCTGGTCCTTAAGTCCTTAGTATCTCCGGACCCCAGTCCAAGGGCAGGCATTCCCCAAGGGTCCTGCTGGAACCACGTAGCTCCTTGAGTCCACAGCGTCTCTCTCTCTCTCTGCATACAACAGTAGTTTATTTTACCACAGCGTCTCTCTCTCTCTGCATATAACAGGAGTTCCTTTTCAATTGCAGTCTGGCTCTTCCAGACACACACACACCTCTCCCAGGTGTTGAGGTTAGGGGCATCACCCTGTCAACCTCTGGCCTTCTTGGTCTGCACCAGACCCTGGGCTAGCAGCCCTCCCAGCTCCACTGAGCTGTCTCTCTCTGGCTCTCTCAGCCACACACCCTCCGCTGCAGCAGGAACACACTTTTCCCCAGTCGTCTCTACGACAGCACCAATTGAGATTGCCTCCTCCTGATAGGACAGGAACACACTGAGAGGTTAAAAGCTCCCCCCCTTCCCCACTTTCCTCAGTGTCTTCCTGTCCTGCCAGGAGACAAGATCTCTGAGAGGGGCTGAGAGAAGCCAGAACAGACCAGCACTAAAGGTCGCAAGGTGTCTGTAGCACCGGTATAGTAATGAGTGCTTCAGCCCCAGAGACAGCTGAAACCTCAGCCTCTGCGGCCGTAAGTAGCCAGTGCGGCAAAAAATACAATGCAAATATCCAGTGTATTGTGTATGGAAAAATTGCATATTTACCCGCAAAAATGCTTTATTTGTCAGGGTGATAAAAAAGACATCCCCCCAGAACAAAACTCAGAAAATGCGTGGAATGCGGGATAAGACCAGAGGCCTCTATGCAAGGCATGCATAGCTAGGCTAGTCAAAGAGGAATCGGGGGGATTCATGGAGGACGTTAGGAAGCTGGTGAAAGAAGAGGTTAGATCAGCCCTAACGTCACAGCTGGCGCCGCCAGCGAAACGCCAGAAAAGGGCGTATGTTCCTGACGAGCCTTCCGACTCCGAGAGCATGGGTGGCTCCCTGGAACCCACCGGCGGTACATAAATATATCCCATTGCAGTGCCCAACACAGCTGATGTTACGTCAGCTGTAATGCAGGTGGGCAAAAAATTAATTGGATTACACTGTAGGCGAGGGCGCCCAAAAATTGGTGTACCAACAGTACTAATGTACCTGAGAAAAATTGCCCATGCCCAACCAAGAGGGCAGATGAAACCCATTAATCGCTTTGGTTAATGTGGCTTAATTGGTAACTAGGCCTGGAGGCATCCCAGTAAAAATAAAAATTGGTTGAGGTGAAAGTTTCAACGCTTTAATGAGCATTGAAACGTATAAAAATTGTTTACAAAAATTATATGACTGAGCCTTGTGGGCCTAAGAAAAATTGTCCGTTCGGCGTGATTATGTGAGGTTTCAGGAGGAGGAGCAGGCGGAGGAGGAGGAATATTATACACAGATAGATGAAGCAAAAAGGTCCCCGTTTTGGATGGTGATAGAGAACGATGCTTCCATCCGCGGGTGCAGCCTACGTATTGTTTAGGTATCGCTGCTGTCCGCTGGTGGAGAAGAGAAGTCTGGGGAAATCCAGGCTTTGTTCATCTTGATGAGTGTAAGCCTGTCGGCACTGTCGGTTGACAGGTGGGTACGCTTATCCGTGATGATTCCCCCAGCCACACTAAACACACTCTCTGACAAGACGCTAGCCGCAGGACAAGCAAGCACCTCCAGGGCATACAGCGCGAGTTCAGGCCACGTGTCCAGCTTCGACACCCAGTAGTTGTAGGGGGCAGAGGCGTCACCGAGGATGGTCGTGCGATCGGCTACGTACTCCCTCACCATCCTTTTACAGTGCTCCCGCCAACTCAGCCTTGACTGGGGACCGGTGACACAGTCTTGCTGGGGAGCCATAAAGCTGGCAAAGGCCTTGGATAATGTTCCCCTGCCTGCGCTGTACATGCTGCCTGATCTCTGCGCCTCCCCTGCTACCTGGAAATGCGCCTTCGGCCACTAGCGCTGTCGGATGGGAAGTTTACCATCAGTTTGTCCACCAGCGCCCTGTGGTATAGCATCATTCTCGAACCCCTTTCCTCTTCGGGAATGAGAGTAGAAACACTCTCCTTATACCGTGGGTCGAGCAGTGTGTACACCCAGTAATCCGTAGTGGCTAGAATGCGTGTAACGCGAGGGTCACGAGAAAGGCATCCTAACATGAAGTCAGCCATGTGTGCCTGGGTACCTGTACGCAACACATGGCTGTCCTCACTCGGAAGATCACTTTCAGGATCCTCCTCCTCCTCCTCTGGCCATACACGCTGAAAGGATGACAGGCAAGCTGCATCTGTACCTTCAGCAGTGGGCCAAGCTGTCTCTTCCCCCTCCTCCTCATGCTCCTCCCCCTCATCCTCTTCCTCCCCCTCCTCTGGCTATACACGCTAAAAGGATGACAGGCAAGCAGCATCTGTCCCCTCAGCAGGGGGCCAAGCTGTCTCTTCCCCCTCCTCCTCATGCTCCTCCCCCTCCTCCTCAACGCGCTGAGATATAGACATGAGGTTGCTCTGACTATCCAGCGACATACTGTCTTCCCCCGCCTCCGTTTCCGATTCCAAAGCGTCTGCCTTTATGCTTTGCAGGGAACTTCTCAAGAGGAATATCAGAGGAATGGTGACGCTAATGATTGCAGCATCCCCGCTCAGCATCTGGGTAGACTCCTCAAAGTTTCCAAGGACCTGGCAGATGGCTGCCAACCAGGCCCACTCTTCTGTAAATAATTGAGGAGGCTGACTCCCACTACGCCGCCCATGTTGGAGTTGGTATTCCGCAAAAGCTCTACGCTGCTCATAGAGCCTGGCCAACATGTGGAGCGTAGAGTTCCACTGTGTGGGCACGTTGCACAGCAGTCGGTGCACTGGCAGATTAAACCGATGTTGCAGTGTCCGCAGGGTGGCAGCGTGCGTGTGGGACTTGCGGAAATGTGCGCAGAGCTCGCGCACCTTTCCGAGCAGGTATGACAAGTGTGGGTAGCTTTTCAGAAAGCGCTGAACCACCAAATTAAAGACATGGGCCAGGCATGGCACGTGCGTGAGGCTGCCGAGCTGCAGAGCCGCCACCAGGTTACGGCCGTTGTCACGCACGACCATGCCCGGTTGGAGGCTCAGCGGCGCAAGCCAACGGTCGGTCTGCTCTGTCAGACCCTGCAGCAGTTCGTGGGCCGTGTGCCTCTTCTCTCCTAAGCTGAGTAGTTTCAGCACGGCCTGCTGACGCTTGCCCACCGCTGTGCTGCCACGCCGCGTGACCCCGACTGCTGGCGACGTGCTGCTGCTGACACATCTTGATTGCGAGACAGAGGTTGCGTAGGAGGAGGAGGAGGAGGAGGAGGGTGGTTTAGGGGAGGAAGCATACACCGCCGCAGATACCACCACCGAGCTGGGGCACGCAATTCGGGGGGTGGGTAGGACGTGAGCGGTCCCAGGCTCTGACTCTGTCCCAGCCTCCACTAAATTCACCCAATGTGCCGTCAGGGAGATATAGTGGCCCTGCCCGCCTGTACTTGTCCACGTGTCTGTTGTTAAGTGGACCTTGGCAGTAACCGCGTTGGTGAGGGCGCGTACAATGTTGCGGGAGACGTGGTCGAGCAGGGCTGGGACGGCACATTGGGAATAGTAGTGGTGACTGGGAACCGAGTAGCGCGGGGCCCCCGCCGCCATCATGCTTTTGAAAGCCTCCGTTTCCACAAGCCTATACGGCAGCATCTCCAGGCTGATCAATTTGGCAATGTGCACGTTTAACGCTTGAGCATGCGGGTGCGTGGCGGCGTACTTGCGCTTGCGCTCAAACAGTGGCGCTAGCGACGTCTGGACGCTGCGCTGAGAGACATTGCTGGATGGGGCCGAGGACAGCGGAGGTTAGGGTGTGGGTGCAGGCCAGGAGACGGTAGTGCCTGTGTCCTCAGAGGGGGGTTGGATCTCAGTGGCAGGTTGGGGCACAGGGGGAGAGGCAGTGGTGCAAACCGGAGGCGGTGAACGGGCATCGTCCCACCTTGTGGGGTGCTTGGCCATCATATGCCTGCGCATGCTGGTGGTGGTGCCTCCCCAGCTGATCTTGGCGCGACAAAGGTTGCACACCACTGTTCGTCGGTCGTCAGGCGTCTCTGTGAAAAACTGCCACACCGTAGAGCACCTTGACCTCTGCAGGGTGGCATGGCGCGAGGGGGCGCTTTGGGAAACAGTTGGTGGATTATTCGGTCTGGCCCTGCCTCTACCCCTGGCCACCGCACTGGCTTGGCCTGTGCCCACACCCTGACTTGGGCCTCCGCGTCCTCACCCGCGTCCACGTCCTCTAGGCCTACCCCTACCCCTCAGCATGGTGTATTACCAGTAGTGCAGAAACAGAACGCTGTAATTAAATGTGCCGCTTATTGGCCTGTGGTTGGAGGCTGACTTCGCTTACGGAATGCCAGGAAATAATTTTGCGCAAGCCTGCTGTAACACTTAGCTGGCTGCGTATGATTTTGTAGAACTACTACATCCAGCACAGACAGACTCAGAACACTGAGCACAGTGAGAGGCAGGCCAAATAAATTTTTTGCCCAAATTTTTTTAGCAAAGGCCCACTGCCTTTATTCAATCAATAATATTAATATGTCTTCTGTCCCTGCCTACGCACTTCTATCCCTGGAGTATTACTGCAGGGCGCAATGCTCTGCACGGCCGATATACCAAAAAAAAAAATGTGCAACACTGCAAAAAGCAGCCTCCACAGTACTGCACATGGTTAGATGTGGCCCTAAAAAGGACCGTTGGGGTTCTTGAAGCCTAAAATACTCCTAACGCTCTCCCTGCCTAAGCACTTCTGTCCCTGGAGTATTACTGCAGGGCGCAATGCTCTGCACGGCCGATATACCAAAAAAAAAAAATGTGCAACACTGCAAAAAGCAGCCTCCACAGTTCTGCACACGGTTAGATGTGGCCCTAAGAAGGACCGTTGGGGTTCTTGAAGCCTACAATACCTCCTAACACTCTCCCTATAGCAGCTCCAACACGATAGCACTTTCCCTCAGCTATGTCAGAACGCATCTGTGGCGAGCCGCGGGAGGGGCCGATTTTTATACTCGGGTGACACCTGATCTCGCCAGCCACTCACTGCAGGGGGGTGGTATAGGGCTTGAACCTAGCAGGGGGAAGTTGTAATGCCTTCCCTGTCTTTCAATTGGCCAGAAAAGCGCGCTAACGTCTCAGAGATGAAAGTGAAAGTAACCCGAACATAGCGTGGTACTCGTTACGAGTAACGAGCATCTCGAACACGCTAATACTCGAACGAGTATCAAGCTCGGATGAGTACGTTCGCTCCTCTCTACACTTAAGTATTGTATAAAGTACAAATAAGGAAACATAGGCTAAGCATCATACCAGATCTAAGGCCCAGTTCGTATCCTTACCTGAAACATTATGCTGAGTCAGATCAACAGCGGTTTTAAATTAATTGGATGAAATAAAATTTCATCCCAAGCATCTGTCTTAGTGTTCTGTTCCGTTCTCCTTTTATCACTATGTGCATTTTCAGGGACATAAGAGCAAACCAACACTATATATTGTATGTGACATTATGGTGCCCTGTTATAGAGTTTACATTGGGACTTAAAGGTGTTCTGTCATTAAAAAAAAATTAAAAATTCTATGCTTACCTATCGCTCCTCCGTCAGCCTGCTTACCACATTTCCTCCTTGCTGATCTTATCTTGTCTCCTGCAGTCCAGGGGGTCACCTCACCTCCAGCTGGCTGATTTTTCTGTTTCCTGTGAGGTTACATACATTCACAGGCAGTCTTCTTCTTGCCTGGCAATGCACACTTTGTCACTAGCTCACAGCCCAGCACAGACTGCCGAGCTATTGCAGAGACTGCTCATGTGTGCTGTCTCTGCAATAGATCTGCATTCCATCCTAGCCAGTGAATGCTACATCACAGGGATGTAACCTTCACTGACCCGAAGGAACAAGAATGCAAGGAATGCACACTTCATAACAAGCCGGCTAGCTTGTGGTGAGGTGACCCGGGGGACTAGGCAAGATCAGTGAGGAGAAGATGCCTTAAGCAATTTGCCTGGGGAAGAATAGGTGAGTACAGAGTTGTTTTTTTTTTAATGACCAAACCCCTTTAAGAGCTTCAGGTTTTTCCTTTGTCCTTTTTAGAACATTTTTTGGAATTTTCATTTTCAGGCTATTTCTTTAGAAGCTGCCATAGATGCAGTATTTGTATTCACTACACATATAACATGTATTTAAGTCAATAGTGCTTGTGCAGTTTACCCAGAGTGCTATAGAAATAGCAAATGCGGAATAACTATAAGCTGAAAAATCTCTAGAGCCCTTAACAAGTTTGTATGACCATTAAGTACATTATGTGACTTGCACACCTCATCTTTCCTTGCTCACTAATGAGAATCTACCTGACATTTTTAAGCCTTACATTAAGCAAAATGTCACTTCTGATCACATTTTATGTAAACTTCCATATTTACCACTTTATAATGGGCATATACTAAAGGTTATGTTAACATAAGTACTGTAAGTATGTGCTAGAGGACAGTATAACTCAATATAACATTTTACATATTGCAAATGCTCAATAATCATGTGAAGCTGGCTTTTTCCCCCCTGCCATTTCCCTCCCTTTTCCTGATTGTGAGATAAGGAGAGATGATTGCATTCACATCTTCCCTATGATGATGATCTGTTTATCAATGTCACTTATGTTGCCTTATGATTTAAGAAACATACCTACTTTTCTGAAGCACTTACTGTTCTTGCTCAAGATTTCAAAGCCGCTGCGGCTGCTATGCATTTAGCGATCGTTGTCTTGTATGGAGAAGGCAGCGTACCTGTGAGAAAGTATTACCAGCCATAAGTTATAATCTGTACAGAGGCTTCAGAATATATGTACATTTCAGTTTGCGGAGAACTAATTTTAGGATTCCTTTAATTGCCGTTTAGTTTTTGAAAGCCAATTATCTGTAAATCCGCGGTTTAATAATTCCTTAATGTGTTATTGAAGAAAAATAATGAAGCACAAACACAGTAACTACACTAACAAAATCTGAATAATTAACTCGGCTCATTTGGGAAACTAGATTTTAAATTCAATAGGATGTTTAGTTCGAAAACCACTTTTTCTTAGGGATTTCCGAGTTGACTGGTGGTCTCCTGTTTAGAACCTCCATCAGTAAGCTATAGATGATGCCCTTCTCTCCCCATGGAAGACCTGGCATGTATATGCATTTACATGATCAACCCATTGATTATAAAGGCCGTTATGTAGTGCTTAGTTCCATTGCAGTCACATTGATGAGAGGTAAAACACTGCAGGGTTCGCTCATGAATTATAGCTGATTACCAGGAGCCCCCAATGAGGAAGATCCTGTGATCGATTTGTTTTCAGATGAGACTTCTAATATAACGTCTTACAGAGTATGGGCTGATTTGCACAGGCTTTTGCAGTTAGGGTCCATGAAATACGCCGCATTTTCATGGACCAAAACTGTGCATATTTGCTGCTTATTGGAGTTTTTTTGCGTGCATATTCATTAGGTCTATCACGCGCGCAAATAAAAAGCAAGTCCCTATTGATTTCATGTGCAAAAATGGATGTATCCTATATATTCACTGCATAGTCACGTGATCCTGTTGACTTTACTAGGCTATTTTGGTCTGTAGTAAAGATCAAAATTGGATATGCTACGATTTTTTTCAGACGTTTGATAAACCTATGTCTAAATACTCCAAAGCAAAAGTGACTCAGATTTAGAAATTGATGAGCTCTAAGATGAGTTGATTCTGGAAGAGGAGGCAAAATTGGAAAATGACACATAGAGTAAAGGAAACTGTCATCCATTTTTGGGTAATGGGGATTTTAGGGTAACATACCTGTTACCTACATTCGGGTAATTTGGGAATCAAAGTGTTAAAATATACCGCCAATAAAAGCACACATGGCTGAACTTCAGGATGACTGGATGAGAGTCTGAACAAGGAGCTACATTTGGCTTCTGCTTGACACTGTTAATGATTCCTGTTTGATTTTTCTGCTTTCAAGTCAGGCTGTGTATTTTTTTGTTGCATGATAGCGCTGACCCCATCACAGACAACAACAACTATGATTCGTGCTTACTTCAAAGGTAATGAAGCAACGATTTTCTGCAGGAAGGCAATGCGAGAGAATTAACTGCTGAGCCTTCATCAGGACCCGAGTACCTGCCCCATTTGTGGGTTTTATAAGATGCCATTATCCTGCAGTGCACACAAACTAATAGATTGTTCATACAGATACTGTCTATCTCACAGACTGAGAGGAATTGTGCTAAATGCTGGATCTATGCATACTGATATATGATCAGATATCAGAAAGGCTATATTCACCTACTCTTGTAGTTGGGAGACGTACAGATTACTATTTACAGAATGCCTGCTGATAAACACTTGCAGGAAATACAGCATATACTATATAGAAAGGATAATACATGAGAACCCTATGTTTAAAAAACGGGTCGAGCAACCACTAGACACGACTATACTTAAAAATGAATGCCCCTTTTACATGAGCCAATTCTCTAGTGATGTCATCGCTAACTCGTTCACGCTCATGTGGCAGATCATCGCTGAAAATCGTTTACCACCTGTTAAGTGCTTTACATTCTATGAGAATCACTGAGGGAGGAGTGTTTAAACGAACGAAAAGCGAATGAACCGCTGCTAATTTTTATGTAGGCTGAAACTGAATAACTAATGAGAAGTGCACAATTCGTTAGTCAATCGTTAGCTGGCTTTTAGATGTAACAATACTTTGAGTGAATTTAGAGCAACAATCGTTACATATAAACAGGCCATAAACATCTTTTTAAAAAGACATAGACAAAGTGGAACAAGTTCAGAGAAGAGTGACCAAGATCATGAGCGGTCTGCAAATCATGTCCTATGAAGAACAGTTAAAGGATCTGGGAATGCTCAGCTTGCAAAAGAAAGGCTGAGAGGAGACTTAATAGCAGTCTACAAATATCTGAAGGGCTGTCACAGTGCAGAGGGATCAGCTCTATTCTCATTTGTACAAGGAAAGACTAGAAGCAATGGGATGAAACTGAAAGGGAGGAGACACAGATTAGATATTCAAAACACCTTTCTGACAGTGAGGGTGATCAATGAGTGGAACAGGTTACTGTTACGGCTGGCAGGGACAGGTGGATAGGGGGTCCCTACGCCAGCCCTCTCCCATGTCCCTACCTACTTGCCCCCCAGGGCGATAACTGGATGACTGTCACTGCACTGCACTAGAGACAGGGACCCCAAGAAAGGAGGGACAGGGAGACCGGCAGTTGGGTACCGCGTAGCTGACAAGACGCAACAACTAAGCAATCAGAGAGTAGTCGGGGGACAGGCCGGGCCAAACCAGAAAAGCACGTGCGCAGTACAGGAGGACAAACCAAAAACAGTCAGAATAGAATCCGAAGTCAGAACCCAAGTAGTCAGGTCAATAATGCGGGTGTAGGCAGACAGTCAGAACCAAACACTGGCAACCAGAGTCTGGCCCAGCCAGGTTTAGCAGCACATTTACAGGATGACACAATTTGATTGCACCCTCTATATGATGGGTGTACGCAAAAGAAACAGGAATCTTCTTCTGGTCGGCAGGTGTTATTAGTAGAGGCTTCTGTTGCTAGACAAATGTCCGTGGAACCCTTCTGAGCTGGTATGCCAGGCAACGTTGTTGGGTAAGTTTGCCTTCGGCTGTAGTGTTTTTTTTCTTTTTTAGCCAGTTGAATTTTTCACTTATTCTTATGGTGGCTGATTCATACGAACAACGCGCAAGTGTGAAATGTTTTGTTTTCACTGCTCAAAGCACTCGAAAAAAGAAAAGTTGCATGGAGCGTGATCGGATGAATACAGACGGTGAGGCAAGGGTTTCATGCTGATTTTCGGCAAAAAATTGCTTAACACTCAGCAGTGAGGGGGGAAAACATGTGACTGGTTCTTCCATCCTGAGAACGCATCTGCCCACACAGTGCTGAGATTCTGGTTTGTTTTGGGTACCCTGCTTATATGTCAGCAAGGAGGCCCAGAGTCACAGGTGGCAAACTTGCTGTAAGCGGGGAGACGTGAATATGAGCTCTTTATTATGTTTTTGCCAGGAGGAATGATCTGGTGGATCAAATTTAGATTGAATTAAGAAAATATTTCCTAAATTTGGAGGGTGAAAAGTAACCAACTTTAATGCATATAAAGTTATGTATATATGAAGACACCAGAATCCAGTAAAGGTAAATGACATAAAAATCAGTGGCAATCCAATAAGCATGGAAATGGCGTGAATAAAAACTGCATGTGTTGCACATAAGAAGCATGTGAGCTACAATGATATGAAAGCTTGACCATTTAATTAGAGGCATGCATTTTCAAATTGCTGCCAGGCAGGATATGCAAACAAGCTTTTTGTTAAGAAGACTGCAGACTGTGGAATTAAAGTCTTTAAGTTAATTTACAGCAGCTATAGAATGCCTTCGGTTCTCCATTGAGCGGTGTACAATTAGCACAGAGAGGAGTAAGCCTTCTATTTTGTCATGTAAGAAAAAAAGAGTTCAAAGTTCGTAACTGAAATTAAAAGCTTAGATGAAAATAGAGCCGTTTCTAACCTGGAAATGACATGCATGTTCATCAAGTATACGAGCATTCTTTGCTTAACCAGCCATGCCTACTAGAGATGAGCGAGCACCAAAATGCTCGGGTGCTCGTTGCTCGAGTCGAACTTTTCGTGATGCTCGAGAGCTCGTTTCGAGTAACGAACCCCATTGATGTCAATGGGCGACTCGAGCATTTTTGTATATGACCGATGCTCCGCATAGGTCTTCGCTTGTGAAACTCTGGAAAACATCCGAAAGTCATGGAAACACCACAGAAACGGATAGGCAAGGGCATGGGCAGCATGTAGGGCTGTATCTCAGGCTCCCAGGTCCCACTGTTAAGCCACAATAGGGGCTAGAGTCTGCCCCCCCCTAACAATTTTTACTTCGGACAAACCCTCATTAGCAAGGCACACCTTAGCTAAGCACCACAGTACCTGCAACCAAGGACAATCACTGCCTGTTGGTCACACCGCTGCCTCTTCTCCTGGGTTACATGCTGCCCAACCCCCCCGCACGACCCTGCGTCCACAGCGCACACAAAAGTTTCCCTGCGCAGCCTTCAGCTGCCCTCATGCCACACGCTCGCTTCATAGCTACACCACGCTCATGTCTATTTCTAAGTGCGTCTGCGATGATGAGGCACACACCGCAGAGGGTTGGCAGGGCCAGGCAACGACCCTCTCTGAAAGGTGGTGCGATAGCCCACAATGCTGTAGAGAATCGATGATAAATTGACGTACGATCATCATTCCAATCCCATGGCACCTCCGTCGCAAAATTGTCAGGAGCCGCAAGCGTGGGCATAAAGGGGACTCAGGTGCCATCCTAGCACTTCTACACATCTCCACAATGCAGCAATACTCTGTGTGGGAAGCACGTGAGCGGGCCCAGGGTCAGGCTCGGTCCCAGCCTCCATCTTGTGTGGCCCAAGGTGCCGCGAGTCACATAGCATTGGGGAATCTGTGTCCACACACTACTCATTCTATTTCGGTGCCGGATACCTCATCGACAACGCAAGGGGAAAGCTATCTGCATTCTGCACCCTACCCAAGTCAGTCAGTGACTTTGTGCCAGGCAGATAAAACACCGCAGTGGGAAGTCTGTGTGCACCCACAGCATAGCTGGGTCTTAGGCAACCCAAGACATGAATCATGAAGAAATCAGAGTGCCCAAATATGGCAGACTTTCACTGCGCCGAGGACATAGGCCTTTGCACAAACCCTCAGCAATTACAGGCATAGAGTGGACTCCGATGCTAGTGCAGCTGTGAACGTCTCATTTGTGCAGTATCGCTCCTCTTGTTTGGCCCAATGCAGTGCCGCGGATAACTGTGGTAATGCGAGAGAAAATACAAATTTGGCCTCAGACCACAATTCATGCCCTAGTCAGTCAGTGTTTTTGGCCCAGATAGGTAAAACACCGCAATGGGAAGTCTGTGTGCACCCATAGTATAAACAGACCCCTGTAAGATTCCAGTAGCAAAGATATAAGCAGACCCCAGTAACATTTCTGTAGCAGCAGTATAGGCAGACCCCAGTACCATTGCTGTAGTAGAAGTATAGACAGACCCCTGTAACATTTCTGTTGTAATAGTATAGGCAGACCCCAGTAACATTTCTGTAGCAGCAGTATAGGCAGACCCCAGTACCATTTCTGTAGTAGAAGTATAGGCAGATCCCAGTAACATTTCTGTAGCAGCAGTATAGACAGACCCCTGTAACATTTCTGTAGCAGAAGTATAGCAGACCCCTGTAACATTTATGTAGCAGCAGTATAGGCAGACCCCTGTAACATTTCTGTTGTAATAGTATAGGCAGACCTCAGTAACATTTCTGTAGTAACAGTATAGGCAGACCTCAGTAACATTTCTGTAGCAAAAGTATAGGCATACCCCAGTAACATTTCTGTAGTATAAGTATAGACAGACCCAGTAACATTTCTGTAGCAGAAGTACAGGCAGACCCCTGTAACATTTATGTGGCAAAAATATAGACAGACCCCAGTAACATTTCTGTAGCAGAAGTACAGGCAGACCCCTGTAAGATTTATGTGGCAGAAGTATAGGCAGACCCCTGTAACATTTATGTAGCAGAAGTTTAGGCAGACCCCAGTAACATTTACATAGCAGTATAGTCAGACCCCAGTAAAATTTCTGCAGCAAAAGTATAAGCGAACCCCTGAAAATTGGGGTACCATGACTGTAGGCGAGAGCCAGAAAAATTAGTGTACCAAGAGTACAAATGCACCCCTGAAAAATTGCTCAACTGAGAGGGCAGGTGAAACCCATAAATATTTTTTTAAAGATACAGCTCACTGTTGCTTAATTTGTAACACAGCGTGGAGGCAGCCCTGTTCAAAAAATTGGTTCATGTTAAAGTATCAAAGCTTTTGAAACGTTGAAAAATTGGAAAAAAATTGTTTGATAAGCCTTTTGGGCCGCAGAAAAATTGGCAGTTCAGCGTGATGACATGATGTTTCAGGAGGAGGAGGACTAATATCAGAGACAAATTGACAAAGCTAAATGCCCCGTTTTTCTGGTGATAGAGAAGAATGCTTTTACTTGCGGTTGCAGCGAAAAGAATCTTTAGGTTCCACTGCTCTCCGCCGGTGGAGAAGAGAAGTCTGGGGAAATCCAGGCTTTGTTCATCTTTATGAGTGTAAGCATGTAGTCACTGGCAGTTGACAGGCGGGTACGCTTATCCATGAGGATTCCCCCAGCTGCACTAAACACCCTCTCTGACAAGACACTAGCAGCAGGGCAAGCCAGCACCTCCAGGGCATACAGCACAAGTTCATGCCACGTGTCCAGCTTTGACACCCAATAGTTGTATGGAGCAGAGGCATCACGGAGGCCGGTGGTACGATTGGCTACGTACTCCCTCACATCTTTTTACAGTGCTCCCTCCATGTTGGCCAGAATGCGTCTAACGCGAGAGTCACGAGAAAGGCAGCCTAACATGATGTCACCTCCACAGCCCATACACGCTGAACAGATGAGAGGCAAGCAGCATGGGTACCCTCTGCAGTGTGCCCAGCTGTCTCTTCCCCCTCTTCCTGCTCCTCCCCCTCCTCCTCTTCCTCCAAAACACGCTGAGATATAGACATGAGGGTCGTCTGCCTATCAACCGACATACTGTCATCCCCCGTCTCCTGTTCCAACCGCAAAGCATCGGCCTTTATGCCTTGCAGCGAACTTCTCAGCAGGCATAGCAGCGGGATGGTAACGCTAATGATTGCAGCATCGCCGCTCACCATCTGGGTAGACTCCTCAAAGTTTCCAAGAACCTGAAAGATGTCTGCGATCCAGGCCCACTCCTCGGTAAAGAATTGGGGTGGCTGACTACCACTATACCACCCATGTTGGAGTTGGTATTCCACTATTGCTCTATGCTGCTTATAGAGCCTGGCCAACATGTGCAGCGTAGAATTCCACCTTGTGGGCACGTCGCACAGCAGTCAGTGCTCTGGCAGATTAAACCGATGTTGCAGGGTCCTCAGGGTGGCAGCGTCCGTGGTGGAATTGCGGAAATGTGCGCAGACGTGGCGCACCTTGCCGAGCAGGTCAGACAAGTGCGGGTAGTTTTTCAGAAACCGCTGAACCACCAGATTGAAGATGTGGGCCAGGCATGGCACGAGTGTGAGGCCGCCGAGCTGCAGAGCCGCCACCAGGTTACAGACGTTGTCACACATGACCATGCCCGGTTGGAGGCTCAGCGGCGAAAGCCAGAGGTCAGTCTGCTCTGTCAGACCCTGCAACAGTTCAGGGGCCGTGTGTCTCCTAAGCTGAGTAGTTTTAGCACGGCCTGCTAACGCTTGCCCACCGCTGTGCTGCTACGCCGCACCACACCGACTGCTGGTGACATGCTGCTCACACTTCTTAATTGAGAGGTATAGGTTGCGTTGGAGGAGGAGGAGGGAAAGGGCTTAGAGGAGGTGGCATAGACTGCCGCAGATACCAGCACCAAGGTAGGACCCACTATGCTGGGTGTGGGTAGGACGTGAGCGGTCCCAGGCTCTGACTCGGTCCCAGCCTCCACCAAATTCACCCAATGTGCCGTCAGGGAGATATAGTGGCCTTGCCCGCCAGTACTTGTCCACGTGTCCGTGGTTAAGTGGACCTTCCCAGTAACCGCATTAGTGAGGGCACAATTTATGTTGTGGGAGACGTGCTGGTGTAGGGCTGGGACGGCACACCGGGAAAAATAGTGGCGACTAGGGACCGAGTAGCGCGGGACCGCCACTGCCATCATGTTTTTGAAAGCCGCCGTTTCCACAAGCCTGTACGGCAGCATGTCAGGGTGATTAATTCGGCAATGTGCACGTTTAAATCTTGTGCGTGCGGGTGCGGGTGCGTGGCGGCGTATTTGCACTTTCGCTCCAAAGCTTGCGCTAGCTACAGCTGAATGCTGCGCTGAGAGACATTGTTGGATGGGGTCGAGGACAGTGGAGGTAAGGGTGTGGGTGCAGGCCAGGAGGCGCTCGTGTCTGTGTCCTGAGAGGAGGGGTTGGATCTGAGTGGCAGGTTGGGGCACAGGGGAAGAGGCAGTGATGCGACCCGGAGGCGGTGAACGGCCTTCGTCCCACCTTGTGGGGTGCTTGGCCATCATATGCCTGCGCATGCTGGTGGTGGTGAGGCTGGTAGTGGTGGCTCCCCGGATGATCTTGGTGCGAGACAGGTTGCACACCACAGTTCGTCGGTCGTCCGCGCTCTCTCACCTTTGAACACCTAGCCCTCTACATGGAGGCTTGGCGTGAGGGTGTGCTTTGGGAAACAGTTGGGGGATTCTTCGCTCTGGCCCTGCCTCTACCCCTGGCCACCTCACTGCCTCTTCCAACCTGTCCTGCTGCTGCACTTGCCTCCCCCTCTGAAGACCTGTCCTCAGTTGGCTTAGCAAACCAGGTGGGGTCAGTCACCTCATCGTCCAGCGGCTCTTCCTCCGAATCCTCTGTGCGCTCCTCCCTCGGACTTACTGCCCTTACTACTACCTCACTGATAGACAACTGTGTCTTATCATCATCGACCTCCTCACCCACTGAAAGCTCTTGAGACAGTTGCCGGAAGTCCCCAGCCTCATCACCCGGACTCCGGGAACTTTCCAAAGGTTGGGCATCGGTCACGACAAACTCCTCAGGTGAGAGAGGAACCATTTTTTCCCAATCAAGGCAGAGACCCGAGAACAGTTCCTGGGAGACTGCCTGCTCCTCAGAATGTGTCATTTTCATGGAGTGAGGAGGCTGCGAGGAAGGAGGAGCAGCAGCCAGAGGATTTGGAGTTGCAGCAGTGGACTGCGTAGAAGACTGGGTGGTCGATACATTGCTGGATGCATTTTCTGCCATCCACGACAGGACCTGCTCACACTGCTCTGTTTGTAATAAAGGTCTACCACGTGGACCCATAAATTGTGATGTGAAGCTGGGGACACCAGAAACTTGCCTCTCCCCTAATCCCGCAGCAGCCGGCTGTGATTCACCTGGACCAGGAACTCGGCCTGTGCCCACACCCTCACTTGGACCTCCGTGTCCTTGTCCTCTTCCACGTCCACATCCTCGACCCCTACTCCTACCCCTCAGCATGGTGGATTACGAATAGAGCAGACAAAGAGCGGTGTAAATAATTATGGAATTATTTGCGTACACTCTCACGCTGAGAGCGGTATTGTAACACTAACTCCAGGCAGAAACAAAGAATAGGGAAGGCTGCAAACAGGCCTAGCTCTGCAATAGTGATGCACTAAAACGCCCACCAGACACTTAGTAAAATGCAGACGGTCAGGGTAGCCCAACGAAAGAGCTTTTTTTTTCTTTTCTTTTTGAAAAAGAATACAGGCTATATAGCGTGTATATGACTTTCCCTCTATCAGTGGCTGTTGCCGTACGCTGTGCATTAAGTTCACTGCAGACATAGAGTGGTGTAAAAAATTATGGAATTATTGGCGTACAGTTTGACGCTGAGAGCGGTATTGTAACACAAACTGCAGCCAGAAAAAAATTATACTGAAGGCTGCAAACCGGCCTAGCTGTGCAATAGTGATGCACTACAACTCCCACCAGATACCCTGTAAAATTCAGACGGTCAGAGGTAGCCCAACAAAGAAGCTTTTTTTTTTCTTTTTGAAAAAGAATACAGGCTGTATAGTGTGTATATGACTTTCCCTCTATCAGTGGCTGTGGCCGTACCCTGTGCGTTAAGTTCACTGCAGACACAGACCGGTGTAAAAAATTATGGAATTATTGGCGTACAGTTTGACGCTGAGAGCGGTATTGTAACGCAAACTGCAGCCAGAAAAAAATTATACGGAAGGCTGCAAAAAGGGCTAGCTGTGCAATAGTGATGCACTACAACTCCCACCAGACACCCAGTAAAATGCAGACGGTCAGAGGTAGCCCTAAGAAGGACAGTTGGGGTTCTTGTAGACAGGATCCTACACTACCACTTTCCCTATACTCTGTATTACAGACTGCAGACTTAGAAAGCTATAGCTGTAATAGCCTGCACAGCCCGAGATAAAAAAAAAAAAATTGTGCAAAACTGCTCCCAGAGAGCCACACAGTTATGCACATGGTCAGATGTGGCCCTAAGAAGGACCGTTGGGGTTCTTGTAGACAGGATCCTACACTAATACTTTCCCTATAGCAGCAGCAGCACTTTCCCTATGCTCACCCAGTGTGTGTCTGAGGTGAGCCGCGGGCGGGACCGCTTTAAGTACTTGGCGGTCACTTGATCTTGCCAGCCACTCACTGCAGGGGGGTGGGATAGGGCTGGCACGTCACAGGAGGAAGTGGTAATGCCTTCCCTGCATGTCTATTGGCTAAAAAATGGCGCTAAACATGCAGGGAAGGAAATGGAATTGACTTGAGTACCGCGTGGTGCTCGTCTCGAGTAACGAGCATCTCGAACACCCTAATGCTCGAACGAGCATCAAGCTCGGACGAGTGTGCTCGCTCATCTTTACTAATGCGGTATCATTTCCAGTGTAATTAATACTAAGTAGGATTACCAGCAGGCATTATTTTACATATAACTTCCAGTTCTGGCATGCTGATGCTGACATTTCTTCAAGGCCTAGACGCACATGGGAATGTTATTGTCATCGTGTTAGTGCTGGCAATTAGTACTTGCGTGCTGGTGGTGCTGTTTGATATTAAAGGGGTTGTCTCGCGGCAGCAAGTGGGGTTATACACTTCCGTATGGCCATATTAATGCACTTTGTAATGTACATCGTGCATTAAATATGAGCCATACAGAAGTTATTCCACTTACCTGCTCCGTTGCTAGCGTCCTCGTCTCCATGGTTCCGTCTAAATTCGCTGGCAGCTTGCTTTTTTAGACGCGCTTGCGCAGTCCGGTCTTCTGCTCAGCGCGAGCCGCTTCAGTGTGTTAGACGCTACAGCTCTTCTGCGCATGCGCAGACGAGCTGTAACCTCTCGGGAGCGCGCTGGAGCAGAAAGGTGCAGAAAGTTCAGCAGCCCAGCCGAGCGGAGACGAGAAGCCCAGCCGAGAAGCCGCCCATGTAAGTCGCCTGTCCCCGGAGCCCACCGCCTGCCCCCGGACCCCACCGCCTGCCCCACCGCCTGCCCCCGGAGCCCACCGCCTGCCCCCGGAGCCCACCGCCTGCCTGCCCCCGGAGCTCACCGCCTGCCCCCGGAGCTCACCGCCTGCCCCCGAAGGTCACCGCCTGCCCCCGAGCCCGCCGCCGTGCTGCCCGAGCCCGCCGCCGTGCTGCCCGAGCCTGCCGCCCCCGGAGCTCACCGCCTGCCCCCGGAGCTCACCGCCTGCCCTCGGAGCTCACCGCCTGCCCCCGAAGGTCACCGCCTGCCCCCGAGCCCGCCGCCGTGCTGCCCGAGCCCGCCGCCGTGCTGCCCGAGCCCGCCGCCGTGCTGCCCGAGCCTGCCGCCCCCGGAGCTCACCGCCTGCCCCCGAAGGTCACCGCCTGCCCCCGAAGGTCACCGCCTGCCCCCGAGCCCGCCGCCGTGCTGCCCGAGCCCGCCGCCGTGCTGCCCGAGCCTGCCGCCCCCGGAGCTCACCGCCTGCCCCCGGAGCTCACCGCCTGCCCTCGGAGCTCACCGCCTGCCCCCGAAGGTCACCGCCTGCCCCCGAAGGTCACCGCCTGCCCCCGAGCCCGCCGCCGTGCTGCCCGAGCCCTCCGCCGTGCTGCCCGAGCCTGCCGCCCCCGGAGCTCACCGCCTGCCCACGGAGCTCACCGCCTGCCCCCGAAGGTCACCGCCTGCCCCCGAGCCCGCCGCCGTGCTGCCCGAGCCCGCCGCCGTGCTGCCCGAGCCCGCCGCCGTGCTGCCCGAGCCCGCCGCCCCCGGAGCTCACCGCCTGCCCACGGAGCTCACCGCCTGCCCCCGAAGGTCACCGCCTGCCCCCGAGCCCGCCGCCGTGCTGCCCGAGCCCGCCGCCGTGCTGCCCGAGCCCGCCACCGTGCTGCCCGAGCCTGCCGCCCCCGGAGCTCACCGCCTGCCCACGGAGCTCACCGCCTGCCCCCGAAGGTCACCGCCTGCCCCCGAGCCCGCCGCCGTGCTGCCCGAGCCCGCCGCCGTGCCCCCCGATGCTGCCCGAGCCTCCCGCCGCCGGGACACACACACAGACAGACACACACACACACAGACAGACATATATATATATATATATATATATATATATATATATATAGACAGACAGACAGACAGACAGATATATATATATATATATATATATATATATATATATACACACAGACAGATATATATATATATATATATATATATATATATATACACACAGACAGACATATATATATATATATATATATATATATATATATACAGACAGATAGAGAGATATATATATATATATATACACAGACAGACACACACACAGATATATATATATATATATATATATATATATATATATACACAGACAGACACACACACACATATATATATATATATACACAGACAGACACACACATATATATATATATATATATATATATATATATACACAGACAGACACACACATATATATATATACACTCACGAATACGCGTATGCGTATACTCGTACACACGTATACTATATATATATCTCTCTATATATCTATATATAGATATATAGAGATATATATATAAAAGATGTGTACACGCATATATACACACACACATTATATATATATATATATATATATATATATATATATATATATATATATATATACATACACATATATACACACGCATATAAAAAAACACGTGTGGGTATGTGTGTGTATATATATATATATATATGTGTGTGTGTATATACACTCACGAATACGCGTATGCGTATACTCATACACATGTATACTATATATATCTATCTATATATATAGATATATATATATATATATATATATATATATATAGATAGATATATATATATATATATATATATATATATATAAAATGTGTACACGCATATATACACACACATATATATTTAGGTGAAAAAACTATTTCATCTAAAACAGTGGCAAGTGAATTGCAGGGAGGCATTACAGTACCTTCTGCTGAGAATTCAGCACTGGACAGCTCCCTGCTATTACGAAGCCTGGGTTACTTGTGCAGGGGGAAAGGATCAGCACTGGACAGCTCCCTGCTAAAACGAAGCGTGACCGGCGTCTCGGGAGCGAGCACGTCGGGCTGAAGCAAGCGCAGGGAGAAGAAGCGGCGGCCATCTTTGGGAAACTTTTTATAAGTTCATGAAACGCCAGAACTGTAAGTAGGAACCGGCTTTAAAAGCCATTTACATTGGTACTTAGTAATGTATGCTGAAGAAGGGGGACTGGGCAAAAAAAATATTTCACTGCTGCCTCGAGACATCTCCTTTAATTACACTAAGAAATATGGCCAATCACATCATTATAAAATTCAGCTGCCATAAAATCAAACTGCCCACCAGTAAGTCCTGTGTGTGAATGTGTTTATTGTGCTAATCCCTTAAGCATGACGCTTTTTATGTATTTGTTTGTTTTTTCCTCCCCACTTTTAAAAAATCATAACTCCTACTTTTCTATTGACATAGCGGTTATTTTGCTATACTAATTTTAATTTTTTTTTTAAATTGTCAGTCGCCATCTTCAGTCGCCGGGCTAACTTTTTTGCAGTTCGACCTGTGGCTTCTATTGTTACCTTTTTGGAGTACATCCGACTTTGTATTACATTTTTTATTCGAAACAAGGAGACCAAAAACGTGCAATTCTGGTGTTGTGCATTTTTTATAATCTTGATAGATTGCACGTTTATGGATACGGCTGTACCAAATATGTTTTCTTTGTTTTTCAAGCACTTAGAAGGAGTTATCGTTTTGCTGCAAACTGATTATAGCCTATAAAAAGGCTCTCAGAGGCTACTTGTGTGGTGGACCTCATTTTCCACTTGTGTAGAGATTGTTGGCTACTAGATGCCTCTACAATGCAATCAAAGAGATTTTGCCCAGTTAACAGAGTTTGAGTGAGGATTCATTATTGGAATAAAAGAAGCTGGATGGTTGTATTGACAAATTGACTTGAACTTGTAATTGTTTCTTATACCATATACTGCAATACTTCAGTATTGTAGTATACGGTATTTCTGCAGACATTCTATTAGGACAGGAAGAAATACATGGCAGCCCTGGGGGCCTTCAGAAGGCCTTGGGCTGTCATGACAACCAAACAGGAACTTGCGATCTTATTGCAAGTGGACCATCTGGAACCCACAAACTCTGATCAGGTCATAATTGACAGTGGCATTTAAAAACTTACAGCTGCCATCAGTGCCAGTGCTGATCACAGCTGCTGTAGGTGGGTATCAGCTGTCAGACAGCTGGTACATGCTGAGTACGGACCCCACACTGGATACCTGGGGATATGCATCCTGTAGGGTAAAGGGGTTAATTCCAATAGTATGGCATTTCTAAGCAATAGCACTTTGATAGTTCGAGCATGCCAAATGATCAGAATTCTACTGTGTAATTTTATGTAGATGCCTAGCAATTATGTGAATTGACTTCTAACCCCATGATCATATTGCAGCAGGTAGTTATAATGCATGGACAAGTTGGCGTTTGCCTTTAAGTATGAATAGTTTAAACAAAAGGATAAATAGATTTTCAGCTATAATGTAGATTGGGTGGCTAAGTGGCTCTGTAATAGAAATCATGATCATTTTAACTGCTGTTCATTAAGAACCTGCTGTGGACAAGTGTAGCCAATCAGCGCTAATCAGAACTGTTGTACATGAAGCTTAAACATGGCTCCTGTAAAGCATATTTAATGTTAGTGACTTACAAGCTGTCCGCTCTGCTCCAAATCTCCTGCATTACACGATGCTTAGGAGCTTTGTGCCTATCCTTATGTAGCTTATGTGTCTCCTGTAAATGTTTAGCAACCGTCATCCTGAGCTAAGAGAAATAGACATTTTCTGGGAAACTATGGACTAAGCTGAAAAGGAGCTGCTGGTGTTGTACCATTGCATTACTGTAACGCTTGCAACACACAAATTAGATATAGTAGAACATTAGTGCTATTTTCTTGTTAGGATGCCCATCATAGCAAAGTTAGTTGGATCTGTAACTTTATACTGTGTTTACATCGAAACAATGTTGCCTATATGTATTCTTCTTCTGCATGCGACAAGCGGTGGTATATAAATTACTTGGCAAAACTTCTACAACTACTTTTATTTGGTGGGTGACTTCTTGGCAGTGTTTAGTTAGACAGCTTCCATTTACCCTAGGATTCTTAAACCAGTAGAGTGTGGAGAAGGCTGATAACATGTACCTATATTCAGGGAATAAGTCAACTTCCAGCACATACCGCTCTTCTGTTTTGGCACGTGTAGGTAGTTTTCCAACTCGCAGATAGTACAGAGAAGTATGCTATCTTGCCTGCAGCCAACATGGGACTCCTCCTCTGGTGAAATAAATGACTGTCGTCTTGCAACAGCTATTCCACTATGAATCAGAAGCTGAATGTCAAATGAATCATGTTGAAAGTTGTGCAGTGTAAATTCTAATCTTGGTGTATAGAAGATTGAAAACTTTATTAAGACCCTGTCATTCAATACTCAGCCAAGTGATGACAAGTCAGTAAAATATCTGTGTACCACTTAGGCCTTTATCACCTGCTAGAGAGCGATCTATAATACTAGCGCAAAAGGATATCTGCAATACACTAAGCACACTCGTACCATTGTGATATAGATCTATGCTTAAATAATAAGCATATTATAGGGAGAGTAGAAGGGGCCCCCCTACCACTCCGTTCCTTCCAGCAGCTCCTTGGCACATCCAGCAGCAAGACATGGCAGATTGAAGAGATGTAAACCTTATCCCCAATGATACAGAGACTTTTATTTGTGGTGAAAGAGGTGATTCTAAACCTTTTACTGATATTTATTACTAAGAGTCAGAGCTTCATTCTCTTTCCCACATTGTTAAGTAGAAGAAATATGGTAGATGGGCTAGCCGCATGTTTTTTTTGCCATAGGAACTAAACAAGCAGCAGTCCTATACATTTGGTCTCACTTGTTACTACTTGGTTGAACAGATGATTAGACATGTTAAAATCCGAAGTGCTGACTTTTGTTTTCCCCAGAAGGAGACACCAAGGCACAATAGGACTTCAATCATACAAATCAGATCCTTTTGACATTAATGTAATACTCCAGCTATCTACACATTATACACTGATATGCTAAAAGTCATGGGACAAGAAATAGTATAAGTTAGGATGTCCTCTAGCATGTCAAAGTGCAACAACTTGATGTGGCATCAATTCCACAAATGGAGAGAGGACATCTGGAGGGATGTTGAGCTATGTAGGCTGGACAGCCACTCGCAGCTTCATGGTATTTGTAGCTACAGGGTCTCATGTACAAATGGATCTTTCCACCACATCCCATATATGTCCAATTGGGATCGTATCGGGTGAACGTGCAAGCCACGCTATTCATTGGAACTCTCCAGAATGCTTCTCAGACTAATTCTGGACAACTTGTCCCTGATAGTGTGGCACATTGTCCTGTTAGAATATTCTTACTGTGGGTTTACATGATGTCCATGGTCACCAAACAGTGAAACATAGCATAAACTGGTCAATAAGGAAGGCCAATGACATGTTTAGATGGACCAGTGGACCCAACCCAACCCATGCCATGAAAACATACACCATGCCAGTATGAAACTACCACTAGCCTGCACAGTGCCTAGTTCACAGTTGGTGCCCAAAGATTCATGCGGTCTGCACCACACATGAACCTAACTACCAGCCCAAAAAATTGGTACCACGACTCATCAGACCCCACAACATGTCAGCCATGTGTGGGCTTCCGGCATTGAATATAGATATGATTTCTACCGGAGCCTTTTGTCTGTTCACACAGTTCTAGGTAGAAACTGTCATCATGATAATTGAACACCGGTGGACAGCCACTGCGCTGTTCACTGTGGGTGGTATTGTGGTAGACGTGTGACACTGTTGATTGAGGAATATTGAAATGGCTGCACAACTTCAGAAATAGAATGTCCCATTCATTTGGTACCCATTATCATATCTCAATTGAATTCTGATTTACATGTTGCCTTGCCATAAGCATACTGGCCAGTGGTCAACCTTTCTCAAAAGATAACACTTCACAACTTGTGCAGCTGTGGGCATTCCCAAGCCGTCACCTGAGGTACCGCCACTTCATATTCAATTAACATGCTGCTATCCCATTGACTTTTAGCATGTCAGTATAAGATGCTGCTACTAGAGGAGGCCATGAACCGTGACCCCGTACTTTAAAAAAGATCCATCCATCTACTTTCACCTGTAATCTTGTACTGTTGAACTAGAGGAAGGCGATACAAGTGCCATAAAGCACTTGCCATTTATTCATGTATTAGAGGGGGAATTAAGCTTTTTTTCCTGACTCTGATCTACAGTAGCTAATTTATTACATCTTTCCAGAAATGATTTAAAATGGTTATTAAAGTATTTAAAATAAGACAATTTGATATTATTGTATATTACTATTAGTATTTATTTTAACCTCTTAAGGACATGGCCTATTTCGGGCTTAAAGACGCAACGATTTTTGGTGGATTTTCATCTCAATTTTTCAAAAGCCATAACATTTTTACTTTTCTGTCGACGCAGCCGTATAAGGGCTTGTTTTTTGTGTGTTGAACTTTTTATCGGTGCCATTTTTGGGTACATAGACTATATTGTAAAACTTTTTAAAAATTTTTTTATGATGGTAGGGAGAGAAAACGCATCAATTCTGCCATAGATTTTTTTTATAGCGTTAATTATGCAGCATAAATGACACAATGTTTTGTCTGTGGGTCGGTACGATTATAATGATACCAAAATTCTTATATTTTTTTTAGGTTTTTCCACTTTTCTGCAATAAAACCCCCTTTTTTGGATTTTTTTTTTTTGTAAATCGCTGCATTCAAAGTCCTGTAACTTTTTTATTTTCTGTGCATGGAGCTCTGTGAGGGCCTATTTTTTGTGAGATGAGCTGTAGTTTTATTGGTAACATTCTGGGGTAAATACGGCTTTTATGATCACTTTTATTGCATTTTTTCAAAAGCAAAATGCTAATTTTTAGCATTTTGCTTCAGTTTTTAACGTTTCTTTTTACGCTTTTTGCCGTGCGGGATAAAAAGCATGTGCAACTTATTGTTCGTGTCGTTACAGACATGACGATACTAAATATGTTGGATTTCAATTTTTTTTTACATTTCAGTTTTTTTATGCTAATATGAGAAAAAGCACCTAAAAAGGGTTTTTTTAAACTTTTTTTTTAACATTTTTATTTTTTGTACATTAGTTTGATCTTTTTTAACACCATTTGTGTCCCTCTGAGGGACTTGCACCATACCACTGATGATCGCTATGAAAGGGCATTGCAGGACTTCTCTCCTGCAATGCCTTATCACTAGAGATGAGTGAACGTACTCGTCCGAGCTTGATACTCGTTCGAGTATTAGCGTGTTCGAGATGCTCGTTACTCGTGACGAGCACCACGCGATGTTCGAGTTACTTTCAGTTTCCTCTCTGAGACTTTAGCGCGCTTTTCTGGCCAATTGAAAGACAGGGAAGGCATTACAACTTCCTCCTGTGACATTCACCTCAGATGCGTTGTGAGATAGCTGAGGGACAGTGCTATTGTGTTGGAGCTGCTGTAGGAAGAGCGTTAGGAGTTAGTGTAGGCTTCAAGAACCCCAACGGTCCTTCTTAGGGCCACATCTAACAGTGTGCAGTAGTGTGGAGGCTGCTTTTAGCAGTGTTGCACATTTTTTTTTTTGCTATATCGGCCGTGCAGAGCATTGCGCCCTGCAGTAATACTACAGGGACAGAATTGTGTAGGCAGGGCCAGAAGACATATATAGATTGAATATACGCAGTGGTCCTTTAGAAAAAAATATTTGAAAACAAAACTATTTGGCCTGCCTGTCACTCTGCTCAGTGTTCTGGGTCTGTGTCTGCTGCGGGTTGTAGTTCTCAAAATAAATACGCAGCCAGCTAAGTGTTACAGCAGGCTTGCACAAAATTCGTTCCTGCCTCTGAAATCACCGCTCTGTTGCACTTAATAACAGTGCAACGCTACAGTTCCGTGACACACACATCAGGGACAGAATTGTGTAGGCAGGGCCAGAAGACATATATAGATTGAATATACGCAGTGGTCCTTTAGAAAAAAATATTTGAAAAAAAACTATTTGGCCTGCCTGTCACTCTGCTCAGTGTTCTGGGTCTGTGTCTGCTGCGGGTTGTAGTTCTCAAAATAAATACGCAGCCAGCTAAGTGTTACAGCAGGCTTGCGCAAAATTATTTCCTGGCGTTCCGTAAGCGAACTCAGCCTACAACCACAGGGCAATAAGCGGCACATTAAATTACAGTGTTTTGTTTCTGTATTCCTGGTAATACAGCATGCTGAGGGGTAGGGGTAGGCCTAGAGGACGTGGGCGCGGCCGAGGACGCGGAGGCCCTAGTCCGGGTGTGGGCACAGGCCGAGCTCCTGATCCAGGTGTATCGCAGCCGACTGCTGCGGGATTAGGAGAGAGGCACGTTTCTGGCGTCCCCACATTCATAGCACATTTAATGGGTCCACGCGGTAGACCCTTATTAGAAAATGAGCAGTGTGAGCAGGTCCTGTCGTGGATGGCAGAAAGTGCTTCCAGCAACCTATCGTCCACCCAGAGTTCTGCGCCGTCCACTGCTGCAACTCAGAATCCTCTGGCTGCTGCTCCTCCTTCCTCCCAGCCTCCTCACTCCATGAAAATGAGACATTCTGAGGAGCGGGCAGACTCCCAGGAACTGTTCTCGGGCCCCTGCTCAGATTGGGCAGCAATGGTTCCTCTCCCACCAGAGGAGTTTATCGTGACTGATGCCCAACCATTGCAAAGTTCCCGGGGTCCGGGGGATGAGGCTGGGGACTTCCGGCAACTGTCTCAAGACCTTTCAGTGGGTGAGGAGGCCGATGACGATGAGACACAGTTGTCCATCAGTGAGGTAGTAGTAAGGGCATTAAGTCCGAGGGAGGAGCGCACCGAGGATTCTGAGGAAGAGCAGCAGGAGGACGATGAGGTGACTGACCCCACCTGGTTTGCTACGCCTACTGAGGACAGGTCTTCAGAGGGGGAGGCAAGGGCAGCAGCAGGGCAGGTTGCAAGAGGCAGTGCGGTGGCCAGGGGTAGAGGCAGGGCCAGACCGAATAATCCACCAACTGTTTCCCATAGCGCCCCCTCGCGCCATGCCACCCTGCAGAGGCCGAGGTGCTCAAAGGTCTGGCAGTTTTTCACTGAGAGTGCAGACGACCGACGAACAGTGGTGTGCAACCTTTGTCGCGCCAAGATCAGCCGGGGAGCCACCACCAGCAGCCTCACCACCACCAGCATGCGCAGACATATGATGGCCAAGCACCCCACAAGGTGGGACGAAGGCCGTTCACCGCCTCCGGTTTGCACCGCTGCCTCTCCCCCTGTGCCCCAACCTGCCACTGAGATCCAACCCCGCTCTGAGGACACAGGCACTACCGTCTCCTGGCCTGCACCCACACCCTCACCTCCGCTGTCCTCGGCCCCATCCACCAATGTCTCTCAGCGCACCGTCCAGCCGTCGCTAGCGCAAGTGTTTGAGCGCAAGCGCAAGTACGCCGCCACGCACCCGCACGCTCAAGCGTTAAACGTGCACATAGCAAAATTTATCAGCCTGGAGATGCTGCCGTATAGGGTGGTGGAAACGGAGTCCTTCAAAACTATGATGGCGGCGGCCCCGCGCTACTCAGTTCCCAGTCGCCACTACTTTTCCCCATGTGCCGTCCCAGCCCTGCACGACCACGTCTCCCGCAACATTGTACGCGCCCTCACCAACGCGGTTACTGCCAAGGTCCACTTAACAACGGACACGTGGACAAGCACAGGCGGGCAGGGCCACTATATCTCCCTGACGGCACATTGGGTGAATTTAGTGGAGGCTGGGACAGAGTCAGAGCCTGGGACCGCTCACGTCCTACCCACCCCCAGAATTGCGGGCCACAGCTCGGTGGTGGTATCTGCGGTGGTGTATGCTTCCTCCACTAAACCACCCTCCTCCTCCGCAACCTCTGTCTCGCAATCAAGATGTGTCAGCAGCAGCACGTCGCCAGCAGTCGGTGTCGCGCGTCGTGGCAGCACAGCGGTGGGCAAGCGTCAGCAGGCCGTGCTGAAACTACTCAGCTTAGGAGAGAAGAGGCACACGGCCCACGAACTGCTGCAGGGTCTGACAGAGCAGACCGACCGCTGGCTTGCGCCGCTGAGCCTCCAACCGGGCATGGTCGTGTGTGACAACGGCCGTAACCTGGTGGCGGCTCTGCAGCTCGGCAGCCTCACGCACGTGCCATGCCTGGCCCACGTCTTTAATTTGGTGGTTCAGCGCTTTCTGAAAAGCTACCCTCGCTTGTCAGACCTGCTCGGAAAGGTGCGCCGGCTCTGCGCACATTTCCGCAAGTCCCACACGGACGCTGCCACCCTGCGCACCCTGCAACATCGGTTTAATCTGCCAGTGCACCGACTGCTGTGCGACGTGCCCACACAGTGGAACTCTACGCTCCACATGTTGGCCAGGCTCTATGAGCAGCGTAGAGCTATAGTGGAATACCAACTCCAACATGGGCGGCGCAGTGGGAGTCAGCCTCCTCAATTATTTTCAGAAGAGTGGGCCTGGTTGGCAGCCATCTGCCAGGTCCTTGGAAACTTTGAGGAGTCTACCCAGGTGGTGAGTGGCGATGCTGCAATCATTAGCGTCACCATTCCTCTGCTATGCCTCTTGAGAAGTTCCCTGCAAAGCATAAAGGCAGACGCTTTGCACTCGGAAACAGAGCTGGGGGAAGACAGTATGTCGCTGGATAGTCAGAGCACCCTCCTGTCTATATCTCAGCGCGGTGAGGAGGAGGAGGAGGAGGAGGAAGATGAGGAGGAGGGAGAAGACACTGCTTGGCCCACTGGTGAGGGTAGACATGCTGCTGGCCTGTCATCCTTTCAGCGTGTATGGCCTGAGGAGGAGGAGGAGGAGGAGGAGGAGGAGGATCCTGAAAGTGATCTTCCTAGTGAGGACAGCCATGTGTTGCGTACAGGTACCCTGGCACACATGGCTGACTTCATGTTAGGATGCCTTTCTCGTGACCCTCACGTTACACGCATTCTGGCCACTACGGATTACTGGGTGTACACACTGCTCGACCCACGGTATAAGGAGAACCTTTCTACTCTCATACCTGAAGAGGAAAGGGGTTCGAGAGTGTTGCTATACCACAGGACCCTGGCGGACAAACTGATGGTAAAATTCACATATGACAGCGGTAGTGGCCGAAGGCGCAGTTCCGAGGGCCAGGTAGCAGGGGAGGCGCGGAGATCAGGCAGGATGTACAGCACAGGCAGGCCAACACTCTTTAAGGCCCTTGACAGCTTTATGGCTCCCCAGCAAGACTGTGTCACCGCTCCCCAGTCACGGCTGAGTCGGCGGGAGCACTGTAAAAGGATGGTGAGGGAGTACGTAGCCGATCGCACGACCGTCCTCCGTGACGCCTCTGCCCCCTACAACTACTGGGTGTCGAAGCTGGACACGTGGCCTGAACTCGCGCTGTATGCCCTGGAGGTGCTTGCTTGTCCTGTCGGCTAGCGTCTTGTCAGAGAGGGTGTTTAGTGTGGCTGGGGGAATCATCACGGATAAGCGTACCCACCTGTCAACCGACAGTGCCGACAGGCTAACACTCATCAAGATGAACAAAGCCTGGATTTCCCCAGACTTCTCTTCTCCACCAGCGGACAGCAGCGATACCTAAGCAATACGTAGGCTGCACTCGCGGATGGAAGCATCGTTCTCTATCCCCATCAAAAACGGGGACCTTTTTGCTTCATCAATCTGTGTATAATATTCCTCCTCCTCCTCCTGCTCCTCCTCCTGAAACCTCACGTAATCACGCCGAACGGGCAATTTTTCTTAGGCCCACAAGGCTCAGTCATATAATTTTTCTAAACAATTTTTATACGTTTCAATGCTCATTAAAGCGTTGAAACTTTCACCTCCAACAATTTTTATTTTAACTGGGCTGCCTCCTGGCCTAGTTACCAATTAAGCCACATTAACCAAAGCGATTAATGGGTTTCACCTGCCCTCTTGGTTGGCCATGGCCAATTTTTCTGATGTACATTAGTACTGTTGATACAGCAATTTTTGTGGGCCCTCGCCTACAGTGTAATCAAATGAATTTTTAGCCCACCTGCATTACAGCTGACGTTACATCCGCTGTGTTGGGCACTGCAATGGGATATTTTTATGTACCGCCGGTGGGTTCCAGGGAGCCACCTATGCTGTTAGTCCACAGGGAGTTGTAAATGCATCTGTTTCCACTTCTAAAGAACCCCAGTCTGACTGGGGCATGCAGTGTGGGCCGAAGCCCACCTGCATTAAACATGACATTACTACCTCAGCTGTGATGGGCACTGCAATGGGATATATTTATGTACTGCCGGTGGCTTCCTGGCACCCACCCATGCTGTCGGTCCACAGGGAGTTGTAAATGCATCTGTTTCCACTTCTAAAGAACCCCAGTCTGACTGGGGCATGCAGTGTGGGCCGAAGCCCACCTGCATTAAGCACGACATTACTACCTCAGCTGTGTTGGGCAATGCAATGGGATATTTTTATGTACCGCTGGTGGGTTCCAGGGAGCCACCCATGCTGTCTGTCCACAGGGAGTTGTAAATGCATCTGTTTCCACTTCTAAAGAACCCCAGTCTGACTGGAGCATGCAGTGTGGGCCGAAGACCACCTGCATTAAACATGACATTACTACCTCAGCTGTGATGGGCACTGCAATGGGATATTTTTATGTACCGCCGGTGGCTTCCTGGCACCCACCCATGCTGTCGGTCCACAGGGAGTTGTAAATGCATCTGTTTCCACTTCTAAAGAACCCCAGTCTGACTGGGGCATGCAGTGTGGGCCGAAGCCCACCTGCATTAAGCTTGACATTACTACGTCAGCTGTGATGGGCACTGCAATGGGATACATTTATGTACAGCGGGTGGGTTCCAGGGAGCCACCCATGCTGTGGGTGCACACGGAATTCCCATTGCGGAGTTGTACCTGCCTGTGACTATTTATAAAAAACCGTGGTCTGACTGGGGCGTGCAGACACCTTGACAGAATGAATAGTGTGTGGCACATAGGTTCCCCATTGCTATGCCCACGTGTGCAGCTCCAGATGGAGGTGGCACAGGATTGGATTTCTCATTGCTTCTGTACAGCATTGTGGGCTATCGTCCCGCCCCTTTTAAACAGGGTCGCTGCCTAGCCGTGCCAACCCTCTGCAGTGTGTGCCTGCTTTTCCTGTGGCAGACGCCCTTATAAATGGACATGAGGGTGGCGTGGCATGAGGGCAGCTGAAGGCTGGGCCGGGACAGTTTGGTGTGCGCTGTGGACACTGGGTCGTGGGGGGGGGGGGGATTGGCAGCATGTAACCCAGGAGAAGTGGCAGCGGAGTATCATGCAGGCAGTGATTGTGCTTTGTTGGAGGTAGTGTGGTGCTTAGCTAAGGTATCCATTGCTAATGAGGGCTTTTCAGAAGTAAAAGTTGTTGGGGGGGGGGCACTCTTGCCGCTATTGTGGCTTAATAGTGGGACCTGGGAACTTGAGATGCAGCCCAACATGTAGCCCCTCGCCTGCCCTATCCGTTTCTGTGTCGTTCCCATCACTTTCTTGAATTGCCCAGATTTTCACAAATGGAAACCTTAGCGGGCATCGGCAATATACAAAAATGCTCGGGTCGCCCATTGACTTCAATGGGGTTCGTTACTCGAAACGAACCCTCGAGCATCGCGAAAAGTTCGTCTCGAGTAACGAGCACCCGAGCATTTTGGTGCTCGCTCATCTCTACTTGTGACTTATTATAGCAATCATAGGCAATGGCAATACAGGACACCAGAATCTGGTGTCCTGTTGCTATGGCAACCAGCTGGGCTTACATCGTGAGAGCCCAACAACGTCACAGAGGGGGCGCGCTCCCTCTGTGAACCCTTCCTATGCCGCGATCTACATAGATTGCGGCAGGGAAGGTGTTAACAGCAGATTTGGAGATTGGAGATGCACCCCCGCTGTTGCAGCGGAAGGCTGGCTATCACTGACAGCTGGCTCACGCTGCTGGATAGTGCGAGATCGCTTATGATCTCACGCTATCCCTAGGACATACATTTACACCTTGTTGCGGGAAGTACCCCGCTGCCAGCACATAAACTTATGCCCTGGAGCTGGAAGGGGTTAAAGCATCATTAATTGTGGGGCAGTGTAGAGATGAAAACTGGAGTTTAAATACATTGTTTTTGTTGTTCTTCATATATAATGAACATGGACTAAATGATTTACAAACTGAGAGAAGAGAGATCTACAAAGTGAGAGAAGACTCTGCTTATAAGTGTTTACAGTTTATAAGGAAGGAGGAAGAAGACAGTAGGTGGGGTAGAAGCTGTACATATAATGGTGGCAGCAGGGTTACTGTTGAGTGTAAGCTTTTCTAAAGGTGTAGGCTTTTAGGTTCTTTTTGAAGCTTTCCAAGGTGGCAAAGAGTTTGATGTGTTAAGATAGCAAGGTCCAGAGTATAGGCGATGCACAAGAAAAATCTTGAAGATCATTTTGTGAGGGGCAGGCTAAAGAAGAGCAGATGAGGTCTTGCAAGGACTAGAGGTTACATGTGTGGATGTATTGGGAGATGAGGTCAGAGATCTATGGAGGGACAGTTTTTGGTCAGCCTTATATGTCATTGATAATATTTGAACTGGTTTCTATGGACAATAGATAACTAGGGAAGAGTTCAGAGATGGGAGTATTTGGGAAGAGATGGATTATAAGAGCAGCAGAGTTGAGGATGATTTGGAGGGATGCAAGAGTATTGAATGGTAGGCAGCAGTGAAGAAGTTCCAGTAGTTGAGACAGGAGATTATGAGGGCATGCGTTTTTGTTGACTTGGGTTGATAAAATATCATATTCGAGAGATGAGCTGGATGCTGCAAGATTTGGCTAGGGCTTGTATGTGCCTTTTGAAAGCCTGGACAGAGTCAAATGTTTCTGTATATCAAAACAGTAAACTTGTGAGATTGCGGAAAGTATGGAGCCATTGATCATAACTACTAAGTCTGGTGTTGAGCTAGATGAGGGAAAGATGATTAGTTAAGTTTTCCCCATGTTGAGTTTAAGAAAGCAGGAAAAGAAGATATAGCCACTAGACTATGGGATTTTGGATTGCAACATTTGGAATAGAAAGGTAGATTTGGGTGTCATCAGTGAAAAGATCGTACAGAGAGCAATGGGATTCTATAAGATGCCATAGGCCAAAGGTGTAGATAGAGAAAGGTATGGGTCCTAGGACAGAACTTTGAGAAACATCAAAAGAGAGAAGGTGGGGGTTAGGATGCTTTGTGTGAGTGGGAGGCAATGCTCATTCAATGAAATATGAGGAGATCCAGGACAAGGCCAAACTTGTAATGCCAAGGGAGGAGAGATTTTATAACAGGGCAGAGTGTTTGACTGTGTCAAAGACAGAGGACAAGTCTGCAAGGAGGAGGAGAACATAAAGCGTTGAGGTTTTTGTAGTTAGCGAATCGTTAAGACTTTAATTAAAGTGGTTTTAAAGATGTAGTGGAGTCAGAAGCCAGATTGTAGCTGGTTGAATAATGAGTTGGATGAAAGTTTCTTAAGTGATCAGCACTGGCCAATCAAATAACAGTGCACAATTTGCATTAGGTAGATAGAGAATTGCTGCAGCCATCTTGGATAGCCAAGAATGGGGACCAAAATTGGCAGATTGGAGGGGTGGCAGAGAAGAACAACTGTAAGTAATATACCCTCCTGGCTGGGAACAAAATTTTGTCTATAACTGGAGGGTCCTTTTATGAATAAGCATAATGGCCCGCCTACTTAACAGATGAAAAGAGGATGCCACTGCTCAGTGTAGGATTGAATAGATGGTATAGGACCAGGATGAACATAGCGATAAGGTTGAGGATGAGGTAAGATAGGATTGGGACAATTGTTCAGGTAGTAGAGTGCTATTTGGAGAGTAGGGTAGAAAGCTTCTCCTCAGTAATGGTAGGAGAACAGGTTGTTATTTTATACCTTACAAACAAAACTCTAAATTACACCTAATAGAAATGGCAATTAGTAAGGATGAGCGAGTATACTCGCTAAGGCACTACTCGTCCGAGTAATGTGCCTTAGACGAGTATCTCCTTGCTCGTCCTTAAAGATTCGGGGGCTGCCGCAGAGCGGGGAGCTGTGGGGGAGAGCGGGGAGGAACGGAGGAGAGATCTCTCTCTCCCTCTCTCCCGCCCGCTCTCCCCTGCTCCCCGCCGCGACTCACCTGTCAGCCGCAGCGGTCCCGAATCTTTATGGACGAGCAGGGAGATACTCGTCTAAGGCACATTACTCGGACGAGTAGTGCCTTAGAGAGTATACTCGCTCATCCTTAGCAATTAGTATTTTGCTGTATAGTAATGACAGAAGTTGAAAAGCAAAAATATGAAATTGTTTCTCTTGAAAATAAAAAAAAAAATTCACATACTTTGACGAAGTGTGAACTATTTAATCCTATCCTGGTCTGTATCCCTTTAAGATGACACTTAATATGTACAATAGTTTATAATGCAAGACAATTTTGGGCTTCTAAGACTCTGTAGAATATATGTGGAGGACATTCAGTAATCACACATTTGTCTGCATTTCACACCTTCTTAGCTCATTAACTTGGTTAAATTACACACATCTTTCATTTGCTAATTATATCAGAAGAAAGGCTTTCATGAAAAGATGCTGGTTTAAAGAAAACAAGCCTGATGTGATGAAGGTTAGAGCTTTATATATTCAACGTAAAAAAGAATGACAGATTTGGAAATAGAATTGCTAAAGAAGTGACAATATAGCAAGCTTAACTCTGTTAATGAGAATGAGTTAGACATTATAAGACGCTTTGTTTTAATAATTAACTGGAAAAGTGAAGATACCAATCCCTGGAACCTTATATGTGGCTTCTACAGATTCTGTCCACACTAGGTAGTGACTGCAAGTGTGCTAGTGTCACCAAAACCAATCATGGTTGCAGATACTATTATCATCAAGGTCAAGCAGTGGTTACAGATGTTATCGTCACTAAGGTCATGCAGTGGCTGCACATGTATTTGTCACCAAGGACTAGCAGCTGCAAGTTCTATTGTCACCAATGTCAAGCATTGGCTGCCGGCAGTGGCGTAACTGTAGTGGATGTAGAGGATGCGGTTGCACCCAGGCCCGGTAGCCTTTGGAGGCCCATAAGGCCACTCTTTTTCCATTAGGGAGCCCAGTGCTATGAATAAAGCATTATATTTGGGGGTCTTGTTACAGAGTTTGCATTGGGGCCCAGAAACTTCAAGTAATGCCTTGGGTATGGGGGTATGGGTACAGGAAAAGCTCAGGTGGGGTGGAGGGGGTGGGGGGGTGGGCAAGCTGAACTTTTTCTCCATGGCCCCGGAGCCTTTAGTTACACCTCTGGCTACCAGTATTATCATCACTTAGGTAAAGCAGTGTCTGCAGTTGCTATTGTCACCGAAGGGAGTCAGTGGCTGCTGACATATTGTCACCAATCACAAAGTGTAACTATGTAGGTGTTGCATGTGTACATCACAGTGCATAATAGCATATTCTTATATCTAGTGCTGCAAATGAATCCACGGGTGTACAGATAGACCACCATTGTCTACTGGTGCAACCTTCATAACAACAAGCAGACAAATCCAACAACTTGACAGTGGAGTTCAAGTCCAAAATTTCTTTATTTGCTATCCAGAACCACTAAAAATGTTCAGATATGTTTACAGCTTAAGCTCTACATTTCTGATAGTAAAACCATCCTTACACGTTGCCATTTTGGATTTTAACTCCATGGTTAATTTGCTGGATTTGCCTTCTTGTTGCATGTGTACTGTAACAAAAGAAAGATGTTTATACATGTGTCAAATGAAGAGCAGCTTTCACATCACGAGTCCACAATGCATCGTAGGCTCCATCTGGCGCAGATCTCGCATGCAATGCTTAACAAGATGACAGAAACCTAATGACCCCGTTATAGTCAATATTGTCCTTTTCGGCGCCTTTTGGTTCAACCATAAAACGAATGCTTTTGGCCAAAGGATTGCATTTTCTTGCTCCCATAACAGAGCTGAAAAATGCAACATCATTACAGTGTAACTGTGGTCAACAGCTCAAAATTTAGCTTTTGCCTAAGGTTAAAGGAGATTTGCCAAATGTGAAAGTTATCCCCTATCCACAGGATAGAAAATAACTTTGTGACTGGTGGAGTTCTAACTTCTGGGATCTCGCCAATCACGAGAATGGGGATCCCATGTACCCCTGAATGAATGCTGCTCCATTCATTTCAATAGGACCGCTGAAGACTGCTTGGGCTTGGTCAAGAAGCAGGACTATCATTGCACTATTTCATATTCTGGTTAGGATTTGTTGCCTGCTTTGGCTGACGCCATATCCTATGTCTGAACTCATGCTCCCATCCCTAGTGTAGAAATGACATCTCTTTCTGCTGTCCTCTGACAAACCCCTGATCAGGTTCCAGGGAACCTTGCTATATTACTGAAAAGTTTATGAATTTCCCTAATATTGTAGTTAAAGTGTCTCCTGAACAGACCTCCGTTTAAGTGTCACATCATTAGTTTTTATATTGTTATATTTTATAGAATGAAATGTGATGGTGAAAATGATATAGGAAAATGTATTGCTTTGTAACAATTATCTCTTTATTTCCAACCTGTCTGCAATCCCCTGCCAATAGGGATGTGCATTTGCTACCCACTTGGTTTATTGAAATAACAGCTGAAGGTGGAAGCGAAAAAAATGTCATATCATTATTGTGGAAAGCCATTTTTTGTAGAATACAGCTGGGTTTATATTCATGACATGAATGATTAAATGTGTCATATGTGAGGCTACCTGGGAATAAAGTAGCTGTAATAAAATATAAAGACATGATAGGGTGTATTTATCACCACATAAAACAAGCTGGCATTTTAATGTCTTAAGCCGGCTGGTGTACCCATTGATCTTACAAAGTTTTGTGCCTAGGTTGGATTTTATATTATGTTGGGTCTATATTTTCCTTTAACTTCTAGAAAATATAGTTCAGCTATTCCCTGTGTCAGTGTAGCATCCAGATAGACCTTCAGTAAAAATCATTGATTCATAGCAAAATTCTATAAAACGGAATGTAGAATTCACTGACCTTTAAGAATCTATTAAAAGTTAAGGTACATAATGTAAGCGCTGTTATTGTTAAATGCACTTAAAAAATGCTTACCTGGCAATGAAATCAATATACGTGTTCCCGGCTTGAGATATGTTTTATGTATGCGGCAGGAAATTCCAAATGTACCTTTACATGTTATGCATTAGTGACCATGCTGCCCCCCTCTAAGTGAAATATTATTACATGCTGGTTAGAGATGAGCGAGTATACTCGCTAAGGCACATTACTCGAGCGAATAGTGCCTTAGCCGAGTATCTCCCCGCTTGTCTCTAAAGATTCAGGTCCGGCGCGGGTGGCAGGTGAGTTGCGGGGGACAGAGAGGGAGAGAGAGATCTCCCCTCTGTTCCTCCCCGCTCTCCCCCGCCGCTCCCCGCCCCCCCCCCCCCCCCCCCCCCCGCCGGCCCCCGAATCTTTAGAGACGAGCGAGGAGATACTCAGCTAAGGCACTACTCGCTCGAGTAATGTGCCTTAGCGAGTATACTCGCTCATCTCTAATGCTGGTATACAGACTTACTAAGATACTGGTTGTGGAAATCGGCAAAAAGATGAATTTCTTTGTAAACTAGTAACAATGACGGGCTTTGCATACATTTTCTCTGATGTCTCCTTCTTTCTAGCTGGGAATGATATCCTATATTGGTGGCCATATTGTCTGTACATGAAACAGGTAGATTATGTGGTTACTGGTAGTAATTAGTGTACACCTGGAATTAATCTAAAGACCCCTGTGGACACAAGGGATGGCAAAAAAGTGTCCTTTTTGCATATGCCAAGTAGGTGTATGTCCATATACTTAAGGACATGTTTTTTAACAAAATTGTGACTTTTCCATCTGCATCCTTCTTTACAGCATGTCATCTGAGGTTTTCTTAACGTTGTTTGCATTCAGGGATGATTCACACTATCCAAACTTTCTTGAGAAGAAAAGACTTGTAAGTAACCAGGCTTTGTGTGTCTTTATTTAATGGACTAAGCACTTTTAAAACACACCCTTTCAGTCCCATGTCCTTAATTGAAACACCTTTTGCCAATTAGCTCTTTGTAAAGTCACTAAGACAGAGGTTCACTTGCCATGTACTGTGAATGTTTACTGAATGTGCTCAATAAAAGACATGAATGGTACAACTATTAGTTTAGTTAGATTGTGTTTGTCTATAATTGTGACTAACTGTAGATAACAATCCAACTACATTTTATTAGTAATCATTAGTTATCACGAGTAGCAGTGATCTGCTTACATTAAGACAATTGGGCACTGCCATGTAGAGAGAAGAACAATGCTCTTCTCTCATCCCTCTGTCTCCCTTTTCTGCCATGTGACCTATGTGCCACCATCACACACACACCTTCATCTTCCCTAGATAGATGCTATTTTTACTTGTAGGACTGGTGGGAGAGGGTTGTAAAAAAAACTAGAAGAATAATTTTATAACTACTGTCAACTAGTGCCACCCTCTGCAAAGCACTGCCCTATGTACTGGACTTACAGTGCTTAGTGGTAAATAAGGCCTAGACTATGTATGTATACATCCATCCATATTGTACAATCTCTAATGCTACTATTAATATTGTACACTGACGTGCCAAAAGTAATGGGATAGGAGCTAATATTGTGTAGGACCCCATCTAGCCCCGCAAAGTTTGGCAACTTGACATGGCATTGAATCCACAAGTGGATGGAAGATTTATGAAGGGATGTTGAGCCATGCTATCTGGATAGCCACCCACATTTGTAAGTGCAGGAAATTGGGTGCAAATGGACCTCTCTATCACATCCCATGAAAGTTCGATTGGACAAATATCGATTGAACATGCTGGCCACATGATTTGTATGACCTTTCCGTAATGCTCTTTGAACCAATACTAGACAACTTAGACCCAATGGTACATTGCATTAATCTGCTGGAATATTCTATCATTGTGGGGGTACATGAAGTCTACAAAGAACTGAAAATGGTCACCAAGCAGTGAAACACAATGGGCACCAGTGAATGACATGTTTAGGTGAACCAATGGACCCATCCCATGCCATGAGCGCACACCCCACACCAGTATGGAACAACCAGTGCTTTGCTGACAACTGGGGTCCATGGTTTTATGAGGTCTGCACTGCACATGAACCCTACCATCAACCCGAAACAATTGGTACATGACTCATCATACCACGCCACATGTTGCCAGTCCTCTAGGGTTCAGTTAGCAATCTCATAAGCCCAGATTTAATGCTAAAAGCTAAAGAACACTGCACTGACTTGCAGGATATGTGTGTGGGGCTGCTTGCATTGAATGTGGATGTGATTTCGGTCAGAGTCACTTCTCTGTTTGCATGGACAATTCTATCCAGACACCATCAGTTGCGATCAGTAGGTACTCGACGTCAGCCACTGCGCTCTCTTCTGTGAGTGGTAATGCCTTCTATGTCATATTCCCAGTGCACACATAACTCTGTGAATTGAAGAATGTTAAATTGCTGCACAACTTCAGAAATGGAATATCCCATGCCTCCCCGAGAGCCAGGGTACTAGTGGATGGCACTTTATCCGAGCCTTTTGTTATTACAAATGGCAGGCATCAAAGATGCCCACTATCGCCCCTAATCTTTACTTTAATAATGGAACCACTAGCAGAACATATCAGACTAAACGCACATATCCTGGAGATTCATGCAGGAATGAGACAGCATAAAATAAGCTTGTTTGCTGATGACATTTTGCTAACTCTATCAAAACCCGAGGTTTCTATTCGAGCAGTCTACATGACCCTATCACAATATTCAGACATTTCGTACTATAAATTAAATTTTTCCAAATCTCAAATTCTTAGTGCACATTTGAGCGAGGATTTAAGAAAAGAATTTCAATTAGAGTTTCCTTTCCAATCAAAAAGTACTCCATATTTAGGTATCCATTTGTGTCTTGCTCTCTTGGATCTGGTCACTATGAACTTTCTTCTGCTACTAAAAGACTTACAAAATGAGCTAGATAACTATAAAAAACAACAAACTTCCTGATTGGGCTGCATTATCTTATATAAGATGATGATCCTTCCTAAAGTAATGTATTTTTTCTGAACATTGCCTATTCCGGTACCTAAATCTATTCTACAAAAATTTCAAAAACAGCTCTCCAACTACATTTGGGAAGGAAAGCCTCCTAGAATTTCCCTATCTACTCTAGCTCTCCATAAGTCCCAAGGCAGTGTGGCTCTACCAAATCTGGAAGCATACCGGTGCGCCATCACTTTAAATCAATCCTTATCTTGGTTTATAATGCCATCATTGGTTAGTTGGCCAAGTCTCGAAGCAGAACTACTTGGATCCAAATCCCTAATGTCTCTAATTTACTCAAAAACCCTCACCGCTATTCTACCTTCTTTAGGTTCGACATTTAGTACCCCTCCTCTAACTTTACCAATCCAAAATACTCTAGAAGCGTGGGGCAAATTAGTCTTATTATCGGACAAATGACGGTTGCTTAAATTAAAAAAGATTCCTATCGAAACATTGGAGTATTTTATTCCAGACATACAACTGTCACATTGGTCTAAAAAAAAGGTCTGGTATTTATCTCGGACCTATTCATTGATAGCACATTTAAACCATTTGTGCACTTGATAAACGAATTCGAGATCTCCCCATCAGACATATTTAAATACATTCAAATCAGATCCTTTCTTCAAATGACTCAACTACATGAGGTGTGCATACCAGAGGCAATTTCTCAGTGTCTCACAGTGAATCTACAACTCAACAAATCAAAAACCTGTTTCTTTTATGACCAACTGGCAGGCAATCTGAGAATTAGCAAGAAATGCCATCTTTTAAATTGGGAAAAAGATTTGGGAATCAATATACCGTCTTCTAGCTGGCTTAGAGTCTTCTGTTTGGGCGAATTGAGCGTCCAGATGTCCAAATATGATGGAAACTCACCTGAAGTTACTCATGAGGTGGTACCTTACACCTACTCAGCTTAAGGCCCTCTTCAGTGATGCTCAGCTTAAGGCCCTCTTCAGTGTTGGAGAGCGTGTAAACAGGAGGGTTCACTTCACATATTTTGGTCATGCCCACCAATTTTTATCTTTCTAGAGGGAGTTTTTTTCTCTACAAAAATCAGCAACAGGGGTATCTGTCCCATTCTCCCCAGAAATAGCCCTTCTGCTTCTTAACCTAAAAACAATCTCTCCCCCAATTAGGCAGTTAATAGGACATATCCTATTGGTGGCAAAACTTCTCATTGCAAGGAGGTGGTGGGCTCATAGAATTCCTGCAATTGAAGAATTAATACATATGGTCTCTGAACATAGTATCTACGAAATAGTTCTCGCCCTTAGATCTAATTCGTTATAAAAATATGAATCAATGTGGAATCTGTGGCACAAAAATTTTCCTATATGATGTCTTCTCCTATGTTCTTTTTCTAGTTAAAAAAGAAAAAAAATGGAAAATCCCATTCATCTGCCACCCACTATAACGCCTCATTTAAATGCCAATAATTATCATCGCCCTCACATATGTACGCTGACTACTAATCAGCCTCACTCACAAAATAACACCTCACAACTTATAGAGGTGTGGATGCTCTCAAGCCGAAAACAGAACTACACCACTTCATAATCAATTTACATACTGCTACCCCAGGGATTTTGGCATGTCAGTGTATATGGCTTGCCTTATATTAGTTGACAATATGCACACAATTCTTCTTTTAAAACTTTAGCACATTCATGTAAATTTTGGGGGGGAAATATGATGTTAGTCTGTAAACACAAACTCCATTTTTACTGGCAATTCAGTCCCCAAACTCGGCAATACTTTTCTATTTTCTGTGCTGGAAGCGAGATTCAGATGACGTTTTATTAATGAGTTGTCCTTTCTGGCTTCTTCTGTGTTTTGAGACACCAGATATGCCAAAGTTTAGACATTTGGAACAGCCTGAAATCCATCTTACAAGTTCATCTGGTAATTCCATCAAAAGTGAACTGCATTCTCTGATAAGAGGCTTAGAGATGTGACAAGAGAAGATGACATTTGAGTCTGGAAATTCTATTACAGACCAGCAATTGAAGATTTAGCAGAAGCCATATGCATGTCACATACTCTGAGCCAACTGGACACACATAAAAATCTACAAATGTGTCAGATTGGTGTCTGATGCTCATAGCTGCCCACCACATCCATAGCTGCATAACAAAACCGTACGGTATCAGGTTGACCTGAGATAAGAGGAGGTCATACATAAGTATATAAATACCTTTAGCACGTCAGCTGTGACCCACTTAATCCACGAGTCTCAGCATGGAGTTTCTATTATAAAAGATTCTCTCAGTATCATAAAGGATCATCAGATTTGTTTAACTCTGCAACAAACAAGCAAAATGACTTAATCGAGCATCCAAATATATCAATTAGTGGGTTTTTGTAACTACATATTTGTTCAAAAATACGAATTATATAATAAAAACCTTTCTTAAAGTAGTTCTTATTAACATGCACTTAGCTAGATGGAATGATAGCATTATCTCACAGAACAATAAGGTAGGATTTAAATCTCAGCCTTCGGATCTGTAGACATCTGAGTTATCTTTTCAATTATAAAGGTAGTCATAGTCATGACCCAGAATCTCCATATTTGTACATAAGCAGTGCTTGAATGGTGATGAGCCACAATATTAGGCATACCTATGAACAAGAGTCGTACTGCTACTTGGAAAAATAGTCTTTTTCTACTCTCATAGAACTCTTAACTTATTAGTTGACCTTGAGTAGCAATAACTGAAACCAGCTGCTTCTTCCTATAATTTGTTTGTAGTCCTTTACATAAAGTTGCAAAAAAAGTAAGTAAACCCTTGTAACTACCTGGACTTCTGTATTAATTACTGATAAATGTGGTCTGATTGCAAGTCACAATTATAGATAAATACAATCTGACTAAACTAATGACACACAATTGTATTGTTCATGTCATTTTTTGAGCACATTGAGAAAAAGTAAGTGAACCTTGGTGTTAATGACTTTTCCAGGAACTAATTGGCAGAGGGTGTTTCAATTAAGGGGATTAGATTGAAAATTGGGGTTTCACAGGTGCTTTGCCTATTAAATAAAGTCACACAAAGCCTGGTTACTGACAATTTCTTCCTAAAAAAGATTGTATTAAGACATAGTTCACATTAACCAATCAACTTATTTTCACTGTAAATGCTGAGAAGTTTTGAACCCACTTTCCTTTATAGAACTGCTGTAATTCCGAAATATTGGTAGCTTTTGTGCATAAACTGCTTGTTTCAGTATTTTGTTTTACTTCATCAGCAAATAAAGACTAATGAGATAGAGGCTAAATTAATACTCTTGGCTCCATCTCTACATCATCACAGATCACTTATAATGTTTTTATAGCTCTTTCTAGACAAGTAAATTTTCATAACTTATTTCTCTCTCAACTTTTCAGGACTTTATTTCATCCTGTTATCATTTTCATGTAGATACTCTGGTGACTATTTCACCCTCATGCTGATATTCAGTACATGGTGAGGTTCAATAATGAGATTCAGTAGATATATCTCACCAACTTTTGAAAGCCATTTAATAAAAAGCCAAGCTAAATGCTACGTGTGGTTCTGCACCTCCTGCTGCTTGGCTTGCCATAGCAGCCTTCAGTTATAGCAATAGGTTCTGGCTACAATGTGATATTCACATTAACAATATTACAGAAATATGCTACATCAAGAACATTGGCAATCTGATGATGAAAAAAACAAAAAACTGTGGGGTAGATTTATGAAACTGTCTAAAAGAAAAACTGTCTTAATTGCCCCCAGCAAACAATCGTCTTACCAGAACAAAATGTAAAATGAAAGCTGGGACAACTAGGACCGTTTTTCTTTGGAGAGTGTTACAAATTTCAAACTGAAATGTCAAACTGCAAACTGAAATTTCATGAGTTTGTGTTTCACCACGCTTCATATGTTAACATTTTTACCTGAATGTGGCTCCCAACTATTACTCAAAGTTGAATGTGACTCACAAGGTATAAAAGGTTGGAGACCTCTGACGTTAACAGATAATTGAAAGACATTTGGTTCGGCTCTGTTCATCCATTCAGCCATACAATTGCTTAGAATTTTCATTGACTTTCAGTATAAAAGTAAAACATGTACTCTGCTGTATACCTTTTCTTATGGGATAAACGGTACAGCGTACTGACATACTACTACTACTAAAATGTATGACAATCCGTTGACTTATCTTAGTTATGGGCTATGGACAGATTTGGCGTATTCATCAGGAGCATATTCCAGCATAAATGGCAATTATCCAATATTAACACAGCATGCATTTTTTCTACACCTGTGTACAACTTTTACATAATACTATGTATATTTAATTACTCACAGTTTTCATGCTGTTTTCTTCTAGGCATTATCTATATGCCTTAGTGCACAGGTGTCAAACACAAGGCCCGTGGGCCGAATCCAGTGCGCCACCTCGTTTTCTGTGGCCCGCTAGCTGTGCACAAAGTTCCCTCACCGCCGTGCTGCTGTCAGTAGGCGATCTTCTATCGGCTTCTTCTGTCTAGTGCAGACAGTAATAGAAGAGTGCCAATATCACCCTGGCAACGGCCACGGAGGAGGAAAAAAACTGCAGAGAACATGATCTCTGCAGCGAGGAGAGCGACGCTGAGGGGGAGCAGCTGCAGAGTGAGAGCCTGGTCAGCGCTGAACTCCTCTCACCGGCCCTCCCTCTGTTCATGGCTGTAGATCTGGGGAGACATCAGGGGCCCAAGTATGCAGGAGGGCCCAAGAAGAGAGCAGCCGGTATACCTGCCAGTGGGACCACATTGGATGCAGTTAAGTATAAAAAATGTGTATAAAAATGCAGAAGTGTCCTTGTGTGCATGTGTATGTATGTGTGTATATATATATATATATATATATATATAGATAGATAGATAGATATAGTGCACCTGTGAGTGTGTGTATATATATGTATGTATGTATATGTGTGTCTGTGCATATATGTGTGTGCGTCTGTGCATATATATGTATAATAGCATGCGTCTGTGTGCCTATGTGTAATAATAGTGTGCGTCTGTGTGCATGTATGTGTATAATAGTGTGCATCTGTGCATGTATCTGTATAATAGTGTGCGTTTGTGCATGTATCTGTATAATGGTGTGCGTCTGTGCATGTATGTGTATACTAGTGTGCGTCTTTGTGCATGTATGTGTATAATAGTGTGCGTCTGTGCGCGTATGTGTATTATAGTGTGCGTCTGTGCGTGTATGTGTATAATAGTGTGCATCTGTGCATGTATGTGTATAATAGTGTGCGTCTGTGCATGTATCTGTATAATAGTGTGCGTCTGTGTGCATGTATGTGTGTAATAGTGTGCGTCTTTGTGCATGTAAATGTATAATAGTGTGCGTCTGTGCGCGTACGTGTATAATAGTGTGCATCTGTGTGCATGTATGTGAATAATAGTGTGCGTCTGTGCGTATATGTGTATAATAGTGTGCGTCTGTACGTATATGTGTAAATTAGTGTGAGCCTGTCTATATATATAAATAAAAATAATAGTGTGCGCCTGTGTGTGTATGTATGTATGTATGTGTGTGTGTATATATATATATATATATATATATATATTACACACATACACACACCCATAAGGCTGATGTGGCCCTCGGTGAAAATGAGTTTGACACCCCTGCTTTAGTGTATAATTTTAACTTTGTATTCACATTATAACACACAGAAAAGTACAGTTTGCTTGATGAAAATATGTACATAAAAGCGGCTCAAAAATAAAGTGTGAACAGTATTGTTCACACTTTATGTATTGTTATGTATTACCACTGTATGTAGAATATTAAGGGCAGAGATACTGTGAGTGTGAGAAGCAAAATATTCTTTAAAATCCTTTTACACTATATATCTCCTCTTCTTTCAAAAACTCAAGACGAGGTTCCAACAAACAAATATAATTATGCAAAATGCATTTCCTTCGGTAAGTGGCATTGAAAGCATTTCCTTCAAATACAATGCCTCATTGTTTGCTGACAGGTGTCATACTGTATGTGAAGTCCATTAAACAAAACAATCTAAATCAATCCATTCACTTAGTTGTGTAAATAAATCCATTCCATATTTTAAAGAGACTCTTGTTACATATAAAATTGGTTGCTGTCTTGTTATGAAAATCTTTAGTGGTCTTTATATCTGCTGGGGTCAGGCTTGCAGGTTTGCATATACCAGATCATTCTTCACAGATATTTATCATTTGCTATGCAATGCAATTAACGCTATTATTGATATATTTTATGACATTTTGTTCACTGACACATTACTGCAGTAGAAGTTATGTCATTATAAACTATACACCATGCAGGAGACCGATGTACTAGTGGAGCGGAAAAAGCATTGAATGCTATAAATACTGAAGTGCTTTATTTTTAACCATATAGAAACAGTTTGCCAATATTGTTATTAATCAGAAAACTGTAGAAAAGGAGCTTGACATCTATGGGATTCATAGCATTCAAAGATCAACTAGTCACTGAAATCCATTGTTTTATGATGGCCATAATTATCTGTGTACTATACAAATGTTCTGTCCATTATATTACAGGAAGAATCCTGATGAAACGTAGAGTGCAGATTACTGTTCATGACAATTATACTTAATTTACTAGATGGACTATAATCTTGGTAGCGACGTGACCGAATTATTGTTTAGATATTTCCAAAAAATAATGCAGCATGTTCTATTTTCCTGCATATTATACAAGTACAGCCATATTGTTTTCTATGGGTGTGTTTGGAAAGCAGTGAATACGCCGTTCCATTGTGTATGTATGACGTTTTTTACGCATATTGCTAGGAGACATGAGAAAAAAGTAAAAAAAAAATAAAGAACAAACCAGGATGTCAAAAAAATAAGAATCCGCTGTACATCTGCAGGCATATGCAAGTAAAAATGCGACAATATGCGTGGGATACGTGATTCCCTACGCAAGTAAAACGCTGCGATTCTTACACAGCTTTTTACGATACTGTCGTGTGAGCCCAGCCTAATATGGAAACATTCAGAGGTTTTTCTCACAAATGGAAGAAAACTCTTGGCATTGTCTCAGCAAATACCATATGTTGGAGATATTTACCCCTAGAAGCATTGCTTGTATAGAAATGTATAGTGGCTCACAGAGGCATGATAGAATGACTATAGCTCCATTATATAGATCTGTAGGGACTCCTTGGGCTTCTGTTGTGATGTGTGCATGAGCCCTAACAGAGATCTGTTTGAGAAAATAAATACATTTGTCAGGTTGGAAAAACACCCCTTGTATGTGCCTATATCCAGATAGCAGTACTGTACATGTAATTGTTATCTGCCTTCTATTATTTATGCAGATGGTTTGTATAAAGCTTTTTGTTGCAACCATAAAAAATATAAAATTCTTGGATTAATAGTTGCCAAGATTTTTTTTAGCCCAGGACAGCATAGATGTTTTAGTAAGTCGCCAAGTACAACTTAAATCCCAGAGCTTACAAAAATGTCAAATGCTTTATGCTGTGGAACAATTTAGATATAAACCAGCAGATAAGTCCGAGAGAAGATTAGTCAACACGAGTGCTAAAATTGCTCATTGATTTTCAGCCCTTTATTGCGAAATATTTCACGTTGTTCACAAAGCCTCGCTCTACTCGCAGTGTTTTATTCCGTTTTTTAGCTTTTACAGGGATCTGTGCAATGTTTTATATTGTGTAAGAAGTACAATGATTTTACTCAATGAACATGCTGTGATTATTGTGCTATTATGATTACCTTTAAGAGAAATGTTTATCATCTGTTTTATAGAAGTAAAAAATATACACAGTAAATCTAAATTTCAATTTATGCTTTTTGTTAATATCTATCGATCTATCTCTCTCATATCTGTCTCTCTCATATCTATAGCTATCACATATCTATCTATCTATCTCTTCCATATCTATCTATCTATCTAATCTATCTATCTATCTATCTATCTATCTATCTATCTATCTATCTCATATCTATCTATCACATATCTATCTATCACATATCTATCTATCACATATCTATCTATCACATATCTATCTATCACATATCTATCTCTCTCATATCTATCTCTCTCATATCTATCTCTCTCATATCTATCTCTCTCATATCTATCTCTCTCATATCTATCTCTCTCATATCTATCTCTCTCATATCTATCTCTCTCATATCTATCTCTCTCATATCTATCTCTCTCATATCTATCTCTCTCATATCTCTCTCTCATATCTCTCTCTCTCATATCTCTCTCTCTCATATCTCTCTCTCTCATATCTCTCTCTCTCATATCTCTCTCTCTCATATCTCTCTCTCTCATATCTCTCTCTCTCATATCTCTCTCTCTCATATCTCTCTCTCTCATATCTCTCTCTCTCATATCTCTCTCTCTCATATCTCTCTCACATATCTCTCTCTCTCCATCCATCCATCTCTCTCATATCTATCTATCTATCTATCTCATATCTATCTATCTATCTATCTATCTATCTATCTATCTCATATCTATCTATCTATCTCATATCTATCTATCACATATTTATCTATCTGATATTTATATATCTCCTATCTATCTATATCTATCTATCTATCTATCCATCCATCCATCCATCCATCCATCTCTCTCATATCTATCTATCTATCTATCTCATATCTATCTATCACATATTTATCTATCTGATATTTATATATCTCCTATCTATCTATCTATCTATCTATCTATCTATCTATCTATCTATCTATCTATCTATCTATCTATCCATCCATCCATCCATCCATTCATCCATCCATCCCTATATGTATTTCTCACTCAAAGATTAGAAATGAAATCACACATTCTCAGGATTGGGATAAGGTCCAGAGGCCAGAAGCATATTGATCGGTATTTTATTACACATCCCATGGATCTGTCAGAAAATCCATTTGAAATGTATATTTTAGAAAAAACTAAAATAAATTAATTAAAAATGTAATAATGCTGAGCTATAATACTTCCCTGTAGCTATTTGCTTTCCTTTGCATGATTGATTTGTCCTAACAATACTTCTGCCTGTTCTTTAATTATTAGCATTGTTACTAATACGTCTACGAGCGGTAGCTAGGATGTGGAAATTAAAGCGTGGCTATAGTATGTATCCAGCTGAGAATATAAGACCTTCATAGACCTTCCTATTTTGGCCCACTACTGCTATACTACTCAGTAAATAATGTGGACAATGCTGTTGGTACTTAGAATAACTCCCTACATCCTGCTCTGTTGCTCGACACGGGAGCCTTAAGTTATGGTCATATGAACTGCCTATAAGACTATAATCTTACATTCACATTAATGATATTACTGACATATTTTATACCCATAACAGTAGCTGTTTAACAGTATAATAGTGAAGTAAATATTAAACTAAAATATCAGCCTGCAAAGTGATGTTTCAAGAGTTTGTGTTTCACCATCTTTTATATATTAACATTTTTACAAAATTTTCAGATGGCTTATGCTCTACTAATAGCTTGTGTTAGTCTCTTCAGTTTTTTAATATACTTGCGGTGAAAATTTTGTTGCTTTAAGCACCCTGTCCACGGCCGTGACGCAATATCGCTAGCGATATTCCGCCGTGGGGAAGCAGGTGGGGGAGCTGTCAGGTTTCCGCGGTGAGCCTATCTGACAGGCTCACCACGGTGAATCGTGACAAATCGCAGTATGCTGCGATTTGATTCCCCTCGAGCGGAGAATCGCCATGATTCTCCGCTTGTGGACAGCAGGGCTTATCGCCGCGGATAACGCAATGAACTATCACCCGTGTACAGGAACCCTTACTACTGCAAAGCACATTTGAAGTGGCTGCTACTATGGGTCTCTCTTTCAGCATCTCTGCAATCCACTCTTTGTCATTAGGTACATGGCTTCTATAATAACAAGAAGACAGAGATGTTTCCATAGCAAAAGGAGGGGACGCTATCTTCACAAAAGGCTTCTGTGCACTCAGAGGCTGTAGGCTGTCAGCTCTGCAGACACTGTGATAATGATCTCCACAGTCTCTGCCTCTATTGCTATTACAGCCTGTGGATGTGTGTCTGTACACAGACTATACACACAGTTTTGGGTGTTTACTCATTGGCCAGAATGTCTCTAAATGTCAAATTGTCCTGCAAAGCAGAGAGGAGGTTATTCAGATACTGCCTCCTGCTGATTGGTCCAGAGAGAGTTTGATGCAGCATGGAAAGTAAAGGCAAGGAAGTCAGGACAGTGAACTACTGGCAGAATGCTAGGCTTGATAAACACCCCATCCTTAAAAATGGATTGCCAATAGCAGAATAATGGAAAAATTGGAAAGACTACCTATAAATCTGTTTTCATAGACACGAAACAGGGTGCAAACAGTAGCAAATGAATGGGTAAGGAGAACCTGGTGTATTTTTGTTGAAAACTCATGTTTGCTTTAAATGTGGCTCTAAACCATCACTCCAAGTAGATTGTGACTCACAAGGTACAAAAGGTCAGGAACCTCTGCTATAAGGCAGTGTCCAGCCTCTTAAAAAGTCTTGAAAAATAATATGGCATTACAGGTACTAGAATAATGATATACACATCTGTACACCATTCAATTTTGGAGTTGTTAATCATTGTAGAAGTAAGATCTTAAATTGATGATTCAGGATTAGAAAAACATGGCTTTCTTTTACCAAAAACATTGCCACACCTGTCTACATTGTCACAGGTTGTATACGACATTGCAGTTTAGTCTCATTAAATTCAGTGGAGCAGAGATACAGCAGCCGAAGCAACCCATTCCTGGGTTGCACTGTTTTAGGAAGAAATTAACCATGTTTTTCTAATTCTGGAAAACCCTCTTAAAGTCTCCATACCTTTTCCTGGAAAATTGTTGTGCCACATGAAAAAGATTTTTGAAATATTTTCCACATGGCTTGTGCTGTAAATGCTGTAGAATTCCTGCTGCAGTGGACACTCTGCACCATTTCCATCCTGTATGAAGGCAGCCTAAGGCCTCATGTCCACGGGCGAATTCGGATTTAAAATCTGCAGCGTTTTTCCTGCACGCGGATCCGCTCCCCATAGGCATGCATTAGACACCCGTGGGTAGTTAAATACCTGCGGATGTCATTTTTCCCTGCAGGCGCGGGTCCCGCGTACAGGAAAAAATCCGGACATGCTCCATTCAGGCGCGGGTCTCCCGTGGGGATTGCTCCCGCAGGCTTCTATTGAAGCCTATGGAAGCCGTCCGGATCCGCGGGAGACTCGCTCCTGAATTAAACTCACCTGCTCCGGGTGATGCAGGTCTTCCTTCCTTCGCGGACGGAAACTTCTTTCTTCGGCCCGGCGGATGTGCCTGGCACATGCGCGCGACACGCAGCTGACGTGCCGAGCACATCCGCCGGGCCGAAGAAAGAAGATCCGGCCGCGACAGAAGGAAGACACGCACGGACCGCTGCAGGTAAGTTTAATCTGAGTTTTTAACCTCATGTCCGTTGGGCAGGAGGGACCCGTTACGGATTCTCCATGGAGAATCCGTAGCGGGCCTGATTTTCCCTGTGGACATGAGGCCTAAGTCCTTCCTTTTTATGTTTTCCATTCCTTTTGAATCCACTGCAGGCTTTTGCTCAAAATGCTGCATCAAAAACTGCAGGTGTGATTCCAGCCTAAGAGCGCATTCAGACGACCGTATATCGGCAGGGTATTCACGCCGGCCTATATACGGCGTCTCTCTCTGCAGGAGGAGGAGGCTGGAAGAGTCGGGAGCAGTGCTCTGAGCTCCTGCCCCCTCTCTGCCTCCTCTCCACCCCCTCTCCGCCCCTCGGCACTATTTCCAATGAGAGGAGGCGGGATGGTGGGCGAGGCTAAGTTTCAGGAATTAGCTCCGCCCCATCCCGCCTCTCCTCATTGAAAATAGTGCAGGGGGGTGGAGAGGAGGCAGACAGGGGGCGGGAGCTCAGAGCACTGCTCCTGGCTCTTCCAGCCTCCCCTCCCTGCAGAGAGGGACACCGTATATCGGCTGGGTGTGAAAACCCTGAATGCTCCCTAAGACTGCTCAAAAACCATTTTACATAGACAGCCATAATCCTACTTTGTTTATATGAAATGTAGCAGCTGTTTCACCAATCCAATGCAGACGTACACTTACTGGGTGGCACTACATTGCGCTTGTACGCTTCCATATATGTTTTTACATTTAGTTAACTTCTTGCGAACACATTAAACCCCTTTTTTTTAGCAAAGCGGATATCATGGAGTGTTTGAATGAGGTGGGGAAAATACCAGAGGTCAGGGAGAGGTTGAAGATGGTGGTGAGGTGGGTAATGACAGCCGGGGAAAGGTACCGGAGGAGGTGAGAGGGAAGAGGGTCGCTAGCGCAGGTGGTGGGGTGAGTGGCGGAAAGCTTTCTACAGAGGTCTACCTCTGTCGCTGGTTCTAGTGCAATGTATTATCATAGCGATCATAGGTTTACAGGTTCAAGTCCTGTACAGGGACATAAAAAATGTTAAATAAATGAATACAAATAGTGAAACAAAATGCATAAAAAATTGTAATAAAAATTATTTTCTATCTTTTAAAAAAATGAGACACATTGGGTGTTGTTGCATTCGTAATGACCGGCACAATAAATTGAATGCGCTATTTATCCTGCACAGCAAAAGCTGTAAAAAACAAAACGGAACCCAAATCCTTTTTTGTTCTCTTTACCTCCAAACCACATACAAAACCTCCGGAAAAAAACCCCAATAAAATTGAATGTACGCCAAAATAGCACCAATCCAAAGAAAATAATTATGTTATTTATGCTGCAGGATTAAGGCTGTAAAAAACAATGGCAGAATTGGTTTTTTTTTCTCTCCCACTCTTACAAAAAAAAGTATTAAGTAAATTAAAAAATACCCCAAAAAATGTTCCAATAAAAACTAGAGCTCGCCACGCAAATAACAAGCCCTCATGTGGCCATGTGGTCGGAAAACTAAAAAAAGTTGTGGCTTTTCAAAAGCAGAGATGATAATATCCAAAAAAATCATTGCATCCTTAGGTCCAAAATAGGCCGTGTCACTAAGTGGTTAAGTATTTCTATACAGACTGAAACAAAACAAGGAGCACCTTGATAAATATAAAACTAAACATAAAACTTAGGAGTTCTGTATGTTCAACCTTTTAACATTTGTAAAAATGTAATTTCCTTTGCTGACAATGTGGTAACTGTACTACAAAAGACAATAGAAGTGAGTAACAAATGCTTCCCTTGCACATAATACCCTGTCACTCCTGTAATATTCTTTCTAGAATAGTTTATATAGGTCAAGTCATGTGGCGGATCAGATATTTAATCACAGACCTGATCTGAAGAATGTTTATAGCAGTATACACAGAAATGAACAAAGCAAAACGAAGAAACCGGATAATCACATACAGATATTGAACCCGGTGCCTACAATAGTTTCAAAGCATAATAATGGGAATCGGCAACAAATAATCAGTTGGTGTCAACATCCATTAACTTGTGTCACTGTCTAATGGTAAATGTTTCTGAAATATCTCTGTTAAAGACATTTTTCTTTCTTGCAAAAAATATAGATTTCTTGCTGATAACGCTTATCTACTTTCATCTGTGTGAGATTAGATCTGGAGTGTTTTCAGCCTTTAAATGCCTACAGGAATGTCTTCATTCACTGACAGTAAACAGCTTTATTTAAAATGAGAAGAAATCGAAATGTAGCATATTTTGGTAAACTGAATGACTTGAAATAGATTAATATAAATCTGGATGTTTCCTTTAAAGCGACCCTCAAGTTTCAGGATAAAAGTTTGTAGAGGTAGTTGATTTTGTCGGCCTTCATTCAGTTCTGCCGGTTGCCTGTACTGTTTTCAGGTGGCCAACATGGCTTCTGCCATTTTATAATTATACCATCTGCTGCTCTGTGATTGGCCAGCACTGATCATATGATTGTTGTTGGCCAATCACAGAGAAGGTGCAGTGCATTGGTAGTCTTAGCAATACCAATACACTATGGACTATTATATAGTCTGAAGATGGCTGCCAAAATACAGAACCCTGAACTGAACAACAGCTGACAAAATCAACTACAGGTACCCCTTCCACCTTCTTGTCTCGAGACATTATGTTGTCTCAATACAGGAGGGTCTCTTTATTGCTAAATTTCCTACTTTCATGAGTTTTCATATACACAGTGCCCTATTTTGTGATTGTGTGATGTACACTGTCACATACATACTTTCTCTGAATGTGATACAAGTACAACCCCAAAGCGTTAAGGCCCTTTTACATGTAATGATTATTGCTCAATGTTCGTTCAAACGACCAAAAATGAGCGATAATCACTGTGTTCTCTATGTGAGCCAGGAGATTACATTGTATTCTGCCAGAAGCCCTGAGGAGAACAATACAGCTGTTTGCACATCTAAGTGTGTGGTTAGTCACATGCTGGGCTCTGCTTAGAGCTCCTGGAGGCCCATTTACATGCAAATAAAGATGATCAAGTGTTAATGGACATTAGTGTCTATTAACACTTCATGCAAAAAAGATCGTTAAAACTTTCAATCTTTCAATCATTTGAAAGATTATCTTTGCTTGTAAATGGGACTTTAATCTATTTTCACTCTCTGAATCTTGCATTCACCTACCACTCAGCTTGCAAATTGAGCCTTAATCACACCCCAACACAGTCTATACATACCAGACTCTCTCTGCCATCATTCATCAAAAATGGGTGATGGGTTGCAACATAAGCACGCTGCTCTGCAGTAGTCAGAGGGTTAAACACTTTTAGGCTACGGGTCCTTTAAAGCAGGGGTCCCCAACTCCAGTTCTCTGGGACCACCAACAGGTCATGTTTTCAGGATATCCTATGGTAAGAACACCTGGGGCAATGTCGAAGGCACCAACAATAATTACATCACCTGTGTAATACTGAGGAGATCCTGAAAACATGACCTGTTGGTGGTCCCTGAGGACTGGAGTTGGGGGGAACACTGCTTTAGAGTATACAATAACCAAACTTGATAAAGTTTTAAGCTTTGATAAAAAGGTTTAATACCTCCAAAATTGCAAAAAAAAGGAATAAAAAACAAAAGACCTAATACTTAAAATCATTTGGGTCTTTTCTGCTTCCTTGAGGACAGGAAGAACAAGAGAAAACCCCTCACACATGACTTACCCCATAATATGAGCAAAGCTTTAGTGTCAACAACATAGTTTTATAGTTTCAAAACGTGACACCGGCTTCATAACAGCTCAGCAGGACACCAACCGTTTTATTGACCATTGTGGCCTTTTGAGCACACTAATTTGGTTAGCTTCTATTCATGCTTGTAGCACATGACTTACAGAGATTTCCATCAAGCTTTTTCCTATATGTAAAAATAATGCAGTCTTCAGGCTTTTCTTGCCCCTGAAAATACTTGGAACATAGATGGACCTATTAATGTCAAGGAGGTCTACCAGTATTCATTGAAAATTAATCCTTCATAGTGGTAATAGCTCGATTATAAACGGAAGCCGTGTTGCTTGTGCGAACAGAATCTTAATTATGTGAGATGCAGTAGATAAGTCTTACTGGAACAGTAATGTGCCTTAAGAATATTTCTCATGGTAAGAGATACTCTGCGATCCCGACAGCTGCTGCGGAGGAGCGCGACTTCCCCGAAGTGATGCGAGTTGGTTTTGAGATAAAAACGCCTCACATCTATGGTAAAATTGCATGTTGTCGAGCGCGATATCGCACCCGCCCAGGTGAAATTAGCCTTACTGTGGTTGAATCTCCTTGAATGCAACTCCCAGTGTTTGGAAACAGGTGGCTTATGTATTGAATTTTCACTAGTCTTGACCTTTGTGTTGCACAAAACAAGGAAAGTTAGTAAGGGGATATGAAATCATCATATCCTTCTATTGGAGGATAGATATATGCACATATTTCCCATGGAACACTGGGGGACATTCATAAAACCTTTTACATCAGAAGACATAAAAAGTCACAATTTTCTGCACAAGTGTGGATTTGCACAAAAATGTGCAACTTTCTACTGTCTGGCTCTTGTTTTAAGGGGGCATTGCCGCCCCAGGCCGTCACATTCATATATAATTTATGCCAAAAACTGGCATAAATCATGCGAGAAATAAACTTATTATTGCATCTGGCATACATTGCATTACTAATGCATGAAAAGCCATGCACTTGGCAGGAGTCGGACAATATTATTAGGACCTTCATATCCAAGGTGCATTTTTGCACTGCCGTGTGCCTGCATAGAAATCTATACCAGCTGGGAGCTGGAGAAGATGTGTAATATAATTTATGCCAGCTTCTGGCTTAAACTATGCATAAATATGGCGGTCTGAGGCGGCCACGCCTCCTTTTGAGAAATGAGACAGAGTGGCATACCGCTCAAAAAGTTGCAATAAATTGTACAAGTTTCTCATACCAAAAAAGTGTTGATAAATCTCTTCCTTTATGTGCAAATAATGTTTTCTTGGTAGCTTCTAAAAGCAACTTGTATTGTAATACATAGAGCCTTGTTGGACATCTTATAGAGTAGGGCAGGATGAACTGTGATAGACCAGGATGGGAGTAATGGTTATTTGATGCCTGTGCCTGACCAGTGATAATGTATCACCCTTCCCAAAAGCATCAGTGCCCAGTTAAGATGCATTATTTTCTTTCTATGATCATTTTCTTCTAAGTACGCCGAGTTACACCTCAGTGGAGAGAAGAATAATGGCAATTTCTTTAAAGTTGCACAGTCCGAAACGTAAATAAAGAACGTGACCTGCTCCTGTGTGCTGCTCAATGAAGACATAACTGTAGATGTTTTGTCATATAGATGATATTTTGATATCTAAAGCATTTATACAATATAATGTCTGTAGTGACCCACCTCAGTATAGATGTCATTTTTACATGTGCTAAGAGAGTTTTTAGCCCTACTATGGGATGAAAGGAATACAGTGCTTTCACAGTCACTCTTGGGACTTGTATATGAGAACATGCATGTATTCTAAATGTAGAGAGGTGAGGAAGCTGTTGCCAAACAACTCTGGTGGCAGCTTATCTCCCTGAGAATAAAAGGATTGGGCAGTTAAATTACCCAATCATTATCATCTCTGACCTCTACCACCAGGAGACAGTCGGGAGGTCCCATATACATTTCATATTTGGACATATCAATCTAATGTAAATAGGCTACCTTTACCTACTAGTACAAACCTTGGGATTCTGATTGTTCCCTAGATTAGGAAGTGGTGGTCAACTTTTACTAATCTCTTTTTAGTCAGAATCCTGTCCTCCATGAATATGCTGAAGCTCACCTTCTTCCTAATTCACTAAGGCCTCTGGCACACTTCCAGTGTATGTGAATTTCACCTAAGAAGCTCTGGCATAACTCACATTGACCAGCACAGAGACACCTATCCGTGTGCTGTCCAATTTACAGACAGGCAGCATATTGACATGCATTTGAATGTTCTATTTCTCATCCATAATACGGACAAGGATAGGAGATGCGATGAGTTTTTTCACATAGACCACTGATGATCCGCATGAAAAAACATTGGTGTGTATATATCCTCATAGCTCTATATTATGGCCATGTGCTGTCCGTGGATTAACATGGACAGCACACGGCCCCAAATACACTGGTGTGCCTAGAGCAATAGAAGTTTGCATCATTGACTGCTATGTTACAGATACAGTTAAGCTTAGTCACCAGGCACTATTTCCACAAGACTGCTAGCCTACATTTACCTGCTTGAGTGAATGCCAATGCTGCTGTAATCACAGGACTTTGTTAGCTGGCACATTTTATATACACCAAAAAAATTATAATTTCCTTTTAAGGTAAGATATTTAAGTCATTTAAGTTCTATTTATCTACCTATAAATTAGCAGGGAGGAAGTAAAGGACTTAAGTAATTCAAGTCTTCTCGTACTTTGAACCATACTGAAATGAATTGAGCGTGAAGCCTACAAAGGAGTGAAGCTGATAAACTGTTCAGCCATAACATTAAAACCAAATGACTGGTGAAATGAATAATATTGATTCTCTAGTACCTCTCAGGGGTGGGATATATTAAGCAGCAAGTGATCAGTCAGTTTTCAAAGGTAATTTGCTGGGAGTAGCAAAAATTGCAAGTGTAAGGATTTGAGCGACTGGCAAATTGCTGTGGCTAAACAAAACTGGGTCTGAGCATCTTCAATACAGCAGGTCTTGTGAGGTGTTCCAGGTATGGTTTTGTACTTACCGTACCAAAACTGATCCAATGCAGAACAACTAATTTGAGATTTGTACGCTCCTATACAAAATCTAAAAGCTATATAATCTACGTGTCATGAATAGCTAATACATTGTTTTATTCTAATGTGTCTAAGATGCACTTAATATTTTACTAGAACTCTAAGCACAATGTTGGTTTTATCCACCTATAAAGTATTTAGAGTTTCAGCTACTGTAAATGTAATATATGTGTGTGAATATCCCTTCCACATGCCACCTGTCAGGGTCTGTCACCTTAGTCCATTTACACATTGGAACATATCTAGACCAGGCTCTTCCTATTGTGGCAGCTAATTAATCTCACCCAATTCCTCCTGCAGCCCACTTGTCTATCCTTTGTGTCAATCACCATAAGCTGGTGCAGTATGCACAGTGTGCTCTGGTTCCCTGTATAGTTTGCCTGCTTTCCCTGTTGACATACAAGGGTGTGAGTTATAATTACATCTCATGGCTCTGCAGGAAATTCATCTGGGACGTGTTATTTAAAGCAGCAATATACTTTTCGGCACAGATTGAGTGATAAGCAGCCCTGAGAGAGGGCAACCTGACTATTCGAAATCTGTCTTGTGCTGTGCAATAGAATAGTAATTACCTGATATATTGACTTGCAAACTAAGCGTATTAACTCCATGCTTTCTTTGTAGCTTTCTTACTAGAATTTAAGTACTCTTGTCTATCTAAATGTTACTCTTGGTTTTTTTTCTCTTACTCTCCAAATGTTATTCTCTTCATGTGTTGAATACATTAAGATAATTATGGGAAATCCTGTAAGATACTTAAGATTTGGAACATTTATTTTTTATTGTAATGCAAATTTTGGGAAGGGAATTAAATTGCCAGTTCTCAACAGCAATGTAAGTCAATTTTCAGTGTTGAGTATTCATTGTTTTATCCGGTCTCTTCAAATATTAATGGACTGCCTACATTACTGAATTCACAAGAAAAGTTATTCATGAAAAGTTTTCTCTACTAAACTTTTATGGTCAGAAAATAACTGGATATTTCTGTTTCTTCTCACAGCGAAAGGTGCAGATACACCATGAGAGGCCATGTGGATTCTGTCAATAGCATTGAGTTCCTGCCCTATTCAAACATTGTGCTCACTAGCTCTGCTGATAAGACCTTGTCTCTGTGGGATGCTAGAATGGTAGGTTAATCATACCTTATGTCTTTCTGATTTTAAAGCTTGACATGTGCCCAAAAAAACTTCTCAGTTAGGATTGGTCAAAATAGTGTAAAACTGAACAGATCTTCCTTCATCAGCCTGACATTGACATGATGGCAAGGTTTCTTGTTGTATTCTGTAACACATGGCGTCCAACATCTAGAAGAAGATTGATTGTGCAATTTCAAAGAAGAGAAGCAGTGGACTGAGCAAACAAAAGTTGCAAATTTCTTTATATTTGGTAAATAAAGACAGATGCATTTCAGATGTAGCTGAGCTGATTAGTCATTTTAATGTACTCTGCATTAACCCCTTGAGTGCCATGCCGGAAATTTACCGGGACGAGCTCCACTGCCGATAGTGATATAGTCTGGAAGATTTCCGGGCTATGTTTCACTATGGGAGCTGCAGAGCACACTGCCATAAGCTGCACAGACAGACACAGAGCAGTGCAGGACTTTGAAAAACAGAAGCAGGAAGATACTTCCGATCTGCCGGCAATCTCCCGCTTCTATTTTCAAAGTCCTGCACTGCTTTGTTTACAGGTTGTCATAGAGACCATCAGCTTGTCAGGGAGAGCTGGTGCTTGGCTGTTAGAGGATAGCCAAGCACCAGCTCTTACACAGTAGAGAATGGAGAAAACCTCCAATCTCTGTTGTTAATCCTTTACATGCCGCCGTCTATGTGACTGCAGCATGTAAAGGTGCTGACAGAGGGGGGCTCCCTCTGTCAGAGGATAGCCGGGCACCAGCTCTTACACAGCAGAGAATGGAGAAAACCTCCGATCTCTGCTGTTTTAACCCTTTAAATGCTGCGGTCTATGCGACTGCAGCATGTAAAGAGCTGTCAACATCGGACCCCAGCTGGTAATCACTACCATGGTCAGCAGTCAGTAAAAGCACATTTTCAGTTACATATGACATGAAAAAAAATACTGGCATTAAATTCCTGGAAAGGAAAAAAAAATGTTCACTGGTGGTGTTATTGTTTAATTATTGAATTATTTCCTATACATCTCCAAAAGGGGCATCAGCCACATGGTAGGGGTAGTGGCTTTTGTGAGACGAGTACTAAGGTGCACTATCATCTGTATTCTTTTATGAACACGTAATTCTATGGTATATTGCTAAGTCTCTTCTGAATTAGCAGCCTTTCACACGGGACTGAATTCTGCACCAAAATTCGCACTGCGAACTGTGGTTTTTGGTGAAGAATTGCCAGCAGGATTCGCCATTTTAAATTCCGCACCAAAATCCGCATGTTAGATTTTGGGGCTGAATATTCCGCAGGAGGGCATATTCCATAATACTGTTGCGGAATATTCTGTCCCGTGTGAAAGGTCCCAATGCCAGTTTGAACTGTCCACCCAGGTCTACAGCAGTTTTTGGCACAAGTCATATGTTATATGACTCATATAATATAAAAACATTGCTAACGGTAAAGCACTATAGTACATTTTTCTGCTGCAGGAAAAGAGAGATCAAATACTTGTTACAGATTTGGTGTATACTGTGCTCTATGAAGACATTTGAGTCTTTCTATTACTTTCACACAGACTTGTTTTCTTCTTGTTATTCCACTGTGTGAAGATACGTAGCTTTTTTAAAGGTCAGCATATGGCGGCTGATCTATTCCACTGTAGGCTGTGAGATGCAGTATTCTGTTCATTGGACAGCAGAAAGAGTCTGTACATCTGTCTCAGTTGTGGATAATTTGCTGATCTATGAATATGAAACATTTTAATTAAATTATCTTAAACATTGTTGTGAGTAATGTCAACAAAATAAAAAAACTAGCAAAGATGCTAAACCTTAGATTTTCTGTTTGAAAAATTCAGTATATAAGGCTGGGATCACAGCTGTGTTAGGGCTCAGTACAGGGTTTCTGTCTTCCCCATTGATTTTAATGGGATTTCAAAAAAGCGTAAAGCAAATGGAAAGGTTTTTAGGTTTCTGTTTTTTTGGACAGAAAAATAACAGTCTATTTTTCTGTAAAAAGTAGAAAAAAGGAAACCTGACAGAATGAAAAAAAAAGCAGAAGGCTTTCCATTTGCTTACCTTTTTTTTAACCCCATTAAAATCAATGGGGCAAAAATTGATTCATTTTTTTCTGTTTTATTTTAGTTTCTCTCCTCCAAAAGTGGAGCAGAGAGATGGAGACCTTGAGCTGAGGCCTAATGTAGGTGTGAAAGCAGCTTAAGTCTGGGTTCTGTAGCGGTGCATTACACAGAATGACCTGCAGAGTGTGCTAGTCAGGCATTCTAATACCTGCAAGAGGGAAAGAAAGGGTTAATACTAGAGATGAGCGAGCATACTCGCTAAGGCTAACTACTCGAGCGAGTAGTGCCTTAGCCGAGTATCTGCCCGCTCGTCTCTAAAGATTTGGCTGCCGGCGCGGGTGACAGGTGAGTTGCAGCGGTGAGCAGTGGGGAGCGGGAGGGGGGGGGGGGAGAGGTATCTCCCCTCTGTTCCTCGCCACTCCCCGCCCCCCTCCGGCAGCTGAATCTTTAGAGACGATCGGGCAGATACTCGACTAAGGCACTACTCGCTCGAGTAGTTAGCCTTAGCGAGTATACTCGCTCATCTCTAGTTAATACCCTAGTTGTAGCAAGAGTTAGCTACAAAAGAGGCAGCTGTGCAGGAAGCTGAGAGAGAGGACCAGTGCAGCAGAGCTGAGGTGCAGCAGGCTGGTGGCCTAGCAGAGGCCAGAGTCTGACAGGGGCGACAACCCTGGACTCACACCCAAGTGGGGTGCATGTGGACTGTGTATATCGACGTTGCATGATATTGCTGTGTTTTGTGATTGCGGTGATGACAAATAAAGGCTGTCAGGAGCCAGATAAAGAAATCCACATCTCCTGAGCAGTTTCTACACGTGTGGTGTGCCATTTCCATGTGCAAGAGGTCGGCGATCTGCAGGCAAGTGTACCCCAACTTGCCACAGTTCATACAGCATTTCCCTCTAAAGGCCCTTTTACACGCAATCATTATCACTCAAAACTCGTTCAACCGCCCAAAAGTAATCGATAATTGTTACATGTAAACACGGGCATTGTGCAGTTTTCGTTTAAACGATGGATTTTGGTTCACTTAATATCCATCGTTCAGCCTCTGAAAAAACTGAGCAAATATATTCAATTTGAATGAATTTTGCTCATCTTTCAAAAGAATGCAGGGTGTTTTCCTTATGGCATGTTTACACTAGCTATGAGGAGAACAATTGAATGTGGTGGCAGATGTTTGCACAGCTGGGTGTGTGTTTCAACACATGCTGGGCTCTGCAAACAACTCCTGGATGTTCTTTTACATGCAAATGAAGATGATAGAGTGTTAATGGCAAATGAACACTTTATGCAAATAGATTGCTAAATCTTTTAATCTTTCAGTAATTTCGCGGTCCGGCGTCTTCATACTCACCTGCTGAAGATGGCCGCCGGGATCCTCTCTCTCTGTGGACCGCAGGGCTTCTGTGCGGTCCATTGCCGATTCCAGCCTCCTGATTGGCTGGAATCGGCACGTGACGGGGCGGAGCTACACGGAGCCAGCATTCTGCACGAGCGGCCCCATTGAAGACAGCAGAAGACCCGGACTGCGCAAGCGCGGCTAATTTGGCCATTAGAGGCCGAAAATTAGTCGGCACCATGGAGACGAGGACGCTAGCAACGGAGCAGGTAAGTATAAAACTTTTGATAACTTCTGTATGGCTCATAATTAATGCACAATGTACATTACAAAGTGCATTAATATGGCCATACAGAAGTGTATAGACCCACTTGCTGCCGCGGGACAACCCCTTTAAGCCCCAGGATTCTGACTGAATCCCCAAAAATGGGAGTCGGTTGGAAACCCAAACTGAGCCATAGACTTTAATTAGTTAAATGGAGACCAATAAGGTCTATGTTTGCCAAGGTTCCAGTTTACTTCCATCATTTTTTGAGAATAGAATTGCAAATCACCTGTACTATTCTATTCTCCAAAAATGACAGTAACAAATGAACATCTTGTCAAATGGAGATGATATTGGTCTATTTTTGCAAGTGAAAGTCTATGGTTCCATCCAGGGTTCCACTTGAATTCCATTTTCAGGAATGCAAATGAAACCCTCAAGCAGCACTCCAGAATATAGAATTAATAGACTGTGTGAATGGACCCTAACCAGATAACAAGCTTGCAGCAAACCTGCTTGTGTAAAGGTGAGAGCTGTCAGTCACAATGCTGTAGGCAGGGATAGGTCGGCACGGCTCACTTTGTTGTCTTGGATCTCCATTCCAAGTCCAACTTTAAAGTGTGTTTATTCTAAAACACTGCAGCATTTCAGAGTAACACATACACAGGGGCAATTGGCATACCTGTCCTCAATTTATGCTGCCCAGGGTTCGGTCAGAGTGAACCCGGTGACAGGTTCTTTTTAAAGACTGTAGTTTCTTTACACATGCACCATGTACTGCCTTAATGTAGTGTATGTTGTTGTAGCGTATTCATAGATAACAGTATGTTTTACTCATATACTCAATGTCTGGACAAAAGCTGGCTGTTATGGTAAGTAGCACTTGCTACCAGGTTATGCTGTTTTCCCTTGATGCATTCTGTGGTTGGTAAGAAATGTAAAGTTAGTTATTCACTTTTGTTTACTTTCTCAACATAAATACCAATAAACTGTAAAATTGAATTTTTATTGATGCTGAATGCAAGGCATGGAGTAATGGCCCTGATCTGGGAGTGTGATTTAGTCTGGCAATGTCGAACTCAAACACCTTGAAGCATAAGTAGATCAACCACATTTCCGATAAGCTGTGTTTATTTGATATGATGGGAGCTGAATGACAACCCTTGTAGGTACACCAAATGGTGCTCACAAAATTTGTCAGTGCTCTTTAAGACTGCCTGATTTTATTCATTGTCTTAAATGAATTATGATTAAATTGCTATTATGATTCTACATTCCATTTGCAAGAAAATGCAAGTTGAAGTGAACCTTTGAAATTACCTGATTTCTGCATTGATTACCAATATAAAGTATTCTCATTCTTATTTAAGTCTCAGTTATAGACAAACATGATGTAACTAAATTAATAACGCAACAACAGTTATACCAATCATGTCTTTTATCAGGCACATTCATCTACAGTACAGGAAGATAAGATAAGTAAACCCTTGAATTTAAAGGGAACCTGGGGGGTGTGGCTAAGCCAGCAAGGAGAGCTGCCACAGGGTAAAGGAGCTCCTCTGACATAGCAGGTAAAAAAAAGCCCCCAAAAACCCAGATATTTCCGTTTGCTAGACCTCCACCTCTGTGGACCACTTGTGGGAGACTCTCCTAAGCAGCTGGACAACAGAGAGGAAGTTTCTCCATATCTCCTGCTGCTTATCTACATCACAGCCTCTTGGGCCTGCTGAAAGGGGAGAAGCCAGGACCTCAATTTTAAAAGCATCCACTGGAACAACAACCCAGAGCCAGTATAAGCCAAGAAGAATCCAAAGCCAGTGCAGCAGAGTCACATACCTGGACACAGCCCATGGATCAAAATGAGGAGGCAGTGGAGTGGTGCTGGGACGATTAATAAGCAAGAGAGTGCTGGTACACAGAAGGGGGTCAAGCACTAGAGCAGATAAAAGCTTCCTGCAGCCCACAGCTCTGCCTTCCCTCTCCTCTCTGCAGGACACAATAAAACAGCAAGAAGTTTCAGTGAACCCCAAGGCTAATTAAAAGAGATCCACTTCAAACTACAACCTATTCCAAAGCCACAGAACTCCTAGATAAGGCAACAAACAGTCAAAAACACTGCATCTGCACAGAATAAAGAAAGGAAGAAAGGGGCAAGCCTGCAATAAATACACTATTCATCTACATGCATAAAATCAAATACAAAAGTGCAAAAATTAAATGAATCCACCATTAGCACAAAGGGACAATTATCCCACAGTCTCCATTTTGTGATAGTGGTGAAGATTTGGGCACAGTGATAAAAATTGACCTTGCCTGCCACTTAGCGTCCATACTTGATTACACAGTACGTCCATGTTGGACCCTATATCAACTGATATGCTGAAATCCATGTTTCAAGATCTAAAAGAATCCACACAAAAAGATATAAGAGATCATGTTTCAGCCATTCACATAGATATCATAGCGATTGGAGAATGCACAAAACACCTTAAGGAGAAGATTGAGGAGTTTCTAGTAGCCCACAATTCTCTTGTGGACACACAAAACACAATGGAAGACGATATCACATTCATGAAACTCAAACTAGCTGATTTGATAGGTCAAAGATAAAGAACATCAGATTCCGTAATGTCTGAGAAGATGTTAATGACTCTAAACTAGTAGAATTTCTCACCGATCTGTTTGTGGCCAACCTCCCTGGATCAGCTGAATGAGATCTCTTAATAGACAGAGGTTATAGAATCCCCAAGCCAAAAAATTTACCTCCAGGAACACCAAGAGATGTATTGGCCAGACTTCTTCATTTTTACCACTATAAAGAAGCACTCCTTAAGTCATCTGCTAAAGCTACAAACCTTTCAGATCGCTTTCAACGGATTTCTTTGTTTTCTGACCTGTCTCCAGCAACCCTAGCAAGAAGGAGAGAGTTCCGAAGATACACCAAGACACTGAGGGAGGAAAAAGTCCCCTAGAAATGGGGCTTCCCAGTAAAGTTGCTCATTTATAAAAGTGGAATCACTCACAGCATTTCTGCACCCAAAGAGATGAATAATACTTTTACCAAATGGTCTCTTAGGCTTCTACAAGAGGATTCACCTCACCCGCCAATGAAGAGACCTTCTTCAATCAACCATTCATGGAACAAAGTACCCAGGAGCAAAACTACATTATCATGTACCCAAAATCAAAGAGCCCTGGAAAAGGTCTAAAAGAGCTGCTCACAGAAATGAACTTTCAGGTTGCCGCACTACAAGTTTGTCCATGGCGGCTTAATATTTTCATTTCCATATTTTTTCCCCATCTTTTTTGATACACCTTCCTGTTTCTCTGTTTTGGGAGATAGAAGAGAGGCTTCCACTTTATGTTTACTGTCCGCCTTTGCAGCTCACCCCCCAGCTCAGGTGAGTTACAAAAACTCACCCAAAATATCCTTTTGGATTCACTTAGAACCTGGACTAACACCAAGAAACATGTTTACCGATTTTTGTTTTACTATGTTTAGGTTAGGTTACTGGATTAAGTCGTTACTAATTACTCTTAGCATGCCAATGTCAGTCCTCATGTTTATATTAAAGAAGGCATATGAAGAGATGTTGAAGGGGTCTAAATTTGTGCACTGGAGATCTCCACAGGTTTGAATAAGAATTTTTAAAAAATGATCAGCATGGTATTTAAAATTTGTTCTTTAAATGTTAAAGGACTAAATAGTCCATACAAACACTCCCTGTTTTGGAATGAACTCAAAAACCAGGGTTGCAATATCTTCTGTGCACAGGAGACTCATCTATATGCCATAGATGAGATCAGAAATAGTGCTTTCCCACATATATTTTTCACAAACATGCCATAAACAAAAAAAGAGGGATAAATTATACTGTTGTGTGTAATCAGTGGTTCTCCATACACTATACTGTCCCTATATTCCCAAACAATCTTCTTTTCTTCGAAAAGCATTAGAGCATTTTAATGATGTCCAACAAGAGGCTGCTATTATTTGCAGTGACTTTAATATTGACCCTAACTTGTACCTGGATAGAAATCCCTCTGGGCAGTCTGATAAGCCCTGAGATATCCAAGACTTGAGGAGAGGCTATATGATGTGTGGAGAATCCAGCATGCCAATGAGAGATTTCTCTTTTTACTCTAATCCACACAAGGTGTGCTCTCATATTGATTTTTTCCCTTGTAGATAGATGGCTCCTACAAAGGGTCAGCTCTTCCCATATTGATTTGATATCGTAGTAAGAGCATGCCCTGGTATCCATCAAGATCAAAGAAAAATACAATTTCACTCCTTCTTTGCCTTGGAGGCTTAATAATTTTCTCCTCAATAATATTGCATTTTCATACCACATTCAAGACACTCTCATAGAATATTTTACGCTAAATGACTCAATCACATCAATATGGAATACCCACAAGGCAGTAATAAGAGGTCACTTTCTAAAACAAGCAGCTACTGAAAAATGTCAAAGATTATTACAGATAGACAAGCTTTTAAATTCCATTAGAGTTCTCGAAGCAAAAATCAACATTCAGATGAGACTTTTAGGGAACAAATATGAACTTTACCTCCGTAAAGCTAAACTGATTCAGTACACCCAAAGTAATAAAGTTTCTAAATTCCTTGCTAATAAAATTAAAACCAAAGAACTCAAATCTACAATCCTTTATCTAGTAAACTCCCAAAACAACAAGATTGTGAATCCTCGAGAAATATCAGAGGAATTCGCTAAATACTACAACGCTTTATGCAACTTAACAAAAGACTCATCTATCATACATCCAAATCAGATACTTTATAGATACATTTTTAGACTATATCTCCCTCCCCTCCTTATCCCCCTCACAACTATAATTTGTAAATTAAGAAATCTCCACCACAGAAATACTAGACACTATAGGCGTAGCGTCAGGGATTGCTGGGGTCGCCATGGCGACCCGGCCCCTGCGCTCAGGGGGCCCCCGAGGCCGCCCTCCACCATGCCCACATGCACATTCAGTGCATTAATGGCTGGCCGTTCTATCTGCAGCAAGATTCCCATCATGCGGCAACGAGAACGGCCAGCCTGAGAGGAAGAGCAGGGAGGTACTCACATGGGCCAGCAGGGGAGGAGGTCACATGGGATGGCAGGGCACAATGATCATGTGCTGCCCCCTGCTTCCTGTTGCAAGGAAGCCTCTGAGTTTACATCTCCTGCTGAGTTTACCTCTCCTGCTGCTGCTGTCACATAGAGGAGAAGTGGACCGAGCCCTGGGGTAAGTGTATATATATGTGTGTGTATCTGTCTGTCTATACACTATCTATCTATATTCTATCTATCTACTATCTATCCTATATCTTTTTATCTTTCTATCTATCTACTATCTATTTATTTATCTATCTATATACTATCTAGCTATCTATATACTATCTATCAATCTCATATATATCTATATACTATCTACTATCTATCTATATACTATCTATCTCACATCTATCTATCTATCTATCTATCTATCTATCTATCTATCTATCTATCTATCTATCTATCTATCTATCTATCTATCTATCTATGCCATATCTATCTATATACTATCTATCCATCTCATGTATATCTATATACTATCTATCTACATCATATCTATCTACATCATATCTATCTACATCATATCTATCTACATCATATCTATCTATCTATCTATCTATCTATCTATCATCTATCCATCCATCGAATATCTATCTATCCATCCAATATCTATCTATCCATCCAATATCTATCTCCTATCTATCTATCTCCTATCTATCTATCTATCTATCTATCTATCTATCTATCTATCTATCTATCTATCTATCTATCTATCTATCTATCTATCTCATATCTATCTATGACTGGTATAGGTTATACATCTCCCTGGATTTACTGTATTCATTTGCACACTTTACACACAATAAAAAAACGCATCTAAACCACATGCAGCTTTTAAATGTGTCTGCAGCTCCTTAATAACATACGCGATCTTTAAATACTGCATGCAGGTTTTTTATGTGTTTTTCTTTATTGTGGTTCTAAAGTGCAACATAAACATGACCCCCTAAGGCCGCTCTCACACGCGTGTTCAGAAAACACAGCTCAAAATCGTGGCATTACGACCGGAATTTCAAGCAGCCTTTTCGAACACAGGTTACAGCGTTTGACAGCGCTTTTTAATGCACCCCATCATTGTGATGGGTGATGACGTGTGTTAAAAACCACGAAAATGCAGGAACAGAACAGACAGCTCTCGAAAATCACAGTGTTAGAAACACCATATCCGAGCACACATTTGAGTAAGCTCATTAAAATCTATGGGAGTGTTTTACCGCGGTTAGTAGGGCACTCGGGACACCGCGCTAATAGCGGTAAAAAGCGGTGTGTGTGACAGTGACCTGCGGGGCTACAAACAAATTTTCATGTTCAGGAAATGCGTCATGTTTGGAAAGATTACGCCAAGGGGCAGATCATGTATGCAGCACGATCTAGGTATGGGTACGGGGAATGTGGGGTGGAGGCCCAGGGGGGCCCCAAGCTGAACTTTTGCACCCGGGCCCCTGAGCCTTTAGGTATGCCCCTGCTAGACACCATTACGTCGTTGAATTCCAACAAATCTCCAGGGCCAGATGGTCTTGCAAATAAATATTATAAGTAATTTTCCACTGTCTTAGTGTCCCAACTTTTGAGAACTTTAAACCATGCTATAGCACACAATTCCTTCTCTCCTTAAATGCTTAATGCCCTTATAATTCTACCCAAGTTAGGAAACCCTCATACATCCCCCTCTAACAACAGGCCCATCTCCTTATTAACCCCTTCCCACTCCTGGACGTACCTGGTACGTCATGGTAGCGGGATACTTCCCGCAACATGACGTACCTGGTACGTCATGTCATTAAAGTGTCGCCGCGGTGACAATCGCGGCGACAGAGCAGTGATGTCTGCTGACATAGTCAGCAGACAAGTGCTGCGTCCGGGCTGGGGACCAATCAGAGCGGTCCCTCCCCCACGATCGCTGTGATTGGTCAGGGAAAAACTCCCTGACCAATCACAGCGCAGCAGCGGACTTCGCGCTGTTTACAGTAGGGGCTCCATGTGCAAGCACCGCAGTGTGTTTCCGGTGCTTGTAGGGAGAGCACCTACTGTGTATTCTGTGAATATAAAGTGCGATTAGAGTGTAGATTAGGCAGGGAGTGAGTGTAGTGTAGTGTAGTGTAGTGTAGTGTAGTGTAGTGTAGTGGAGTTAGTGATCAGTGTAGTGGAGAGGAGTTAGTCATCAGTGTGGTGTAGTGGAGTGAGTGTTAGTGATCAGTGTGGTGTAGTGTAGTGAGTGATTGATCAGGCAGTGTAGTGTAGTGAGTGTAGTGAGTGATTGATCAGGCAGTGTAGTGTAGCAGAGTGGAGTGAGTGATCAGAAGTGCAGTGTAGTGTAGTGAGTGAGGGATCTGTAGTGTGTGATCAGAAGTGTAGTGAGTGAGCTGTAGCGTGCGATCAGCAGTGTAGTGTAGCGCAGCGTGTAGTCAGTGTATCCCTTGGTGTAAAAAAAATAAAAATAAAAAAATAAAAAAAAAGTTCCTGTTGTTCCCATTTCGTTACCTGTCCCGTCACCCGTTATTAGTTAGTGTAGCGTTTAGTTAGTCCGTCTAGTGTGTAGCGTGTCGTTAGTCCGTGTACTGTCAGTGTATTCGTCTGTGTAAAAAAAACAACAAAAAAACAAAAAAAGTTCCTGTTGTTCCCATTTCGTTACCTGTCCCGTCACCCGTCATTAGTTAGTGTAGTGTGTCGTTAGTCCGTCTAGTGTGTAGTGTGTCGTTAGTCCGTGTTGTGTCAGTGTATTCGTCTGTGTAAAAAAAAAAAAAAAGAAAAAAAAAAAAACACTTACGTGAATACACCACATAAGTTTCCGCGTTCTTTCCGACCCCCGTCCCGTGGTCACCCCATCCCGCAGTGTCCCATCTAATAAAACTTTTTCCCCGTGTGCCCCATTTTATATAAATATGGCCCGCAGGAGGTACACTTCAGAGGAACTGTATGCAATCATTGCATCAGACTCGGACTCAGGTAGTGGTGATGACGACCCCACTTTTTTGGCATTCTCCGACTCCTCATCCTCATCCTCATCCAGCGAGTCTGAGCTCCCTGCACCCCCGAGAAGGCGTCCAAGGACCGCCACTGACCCCAATGCATCAGATGCTCACTGGAGTACCCCGGAAGATTACAGACCCCAGATCCCTGATTTTATTGGGAACCCAGGGATTCAATTTGACACGAAAGGGCTCAGAGGGAAGGACTTCTTCAAGTTTTTTTTTTCTGAAGAGTTCATTGCCCATATTGTTACCCAGACGAATTTGTACGCCCAGAATTTTATAGAAGAAAATCCCACCTCCAGCTATGCCAGACCCGATAAGTGGACCCCTGTGGATGCACCAGAGATAAAAAAATTTGGGGGGCTTATACTAACCATGGGGCTAATAAAGAAGCCAACAATCAGGGCGTACTCGTCTACCGATATTTTGTACCACACCCCAATGTTCCGCATGGCGATGTCGAGGACGCGCTTTGAGTGTATTTTAAAATTTCTGCACTACAATGACAACCAGCTGTGCCCCCCCAGCGATCACCCCAATTACGATCGGTTGTATAAGATCAGGCCCGTAATAGACCATTTTAACGCCATGTTTGCCCAGGCGTATGCCTCACAGATAAACATTGCAGTAGACGAGTCCCTGGTACACTTCAAGGGGAGGCTAAAATTCCGCCAGTACCTGCCCAGTAAGCGGGCACGGTATGGTGTGAAGTTGTACAAGCTGTGCGAAAGTACATCAGGGTACACCCACAAGTTCCGTATTTACGAGGGGAAGGACACTAAAATTGAGCCCCCAGAATGCCCCCCCGTGCTGGGAGTAACAGGGAAAATAGTGTGGGAACTGGTGCACCCACTATTAGACCAGGGTTACCATCTGTACCTGGATAACTTTTATACCAGTGTCCCCCTGTTTCAGTGCCTCGCTTCCAGAGGAACAGTGGCATGTGGCACTGTTCGGAAAAATCAAAAAAGCCTCCCTAAGACGCTGCTTGGGCAACTGCTCAGAAGGGGTGAGAGCCGGGCCCAATGCAGCGACAATGTATTGTGCGTTAAATATAAGGACAAGAGGGATGTCCTTATGTTGACGACAATACACGGCCACAGCAGTACCCCCTGCCCAGTACGAGGTACCAGTGCAGAGACCCCCAAACCAGACTGCGTCCTCGACTATAATAAGTACATGGGAGGGGTCGATCTATCAGACCAGGTACTGGAGCCCTATAGAGCCATGCGGAAAACACGGGTGTGGTACAAAAAACTGGCCGTGCACCTCGTACAGATGGCACTGTATAATGCCTACGTGCTGTTCCGAGGTGCAGGTCACAGGGGGACATTCCTTGAATTTCAAGAGGAAGTTATCAAGGACCTAATATTTGGGGACCAGGAGGTGGGGGAGAGGCCCAGTACTTCTGGAAGCGAGGCCACAAGAATTGTACCAGGGCAGCATTTTCTCAGTGAAATTCCCTCCACTGCGACGAAGGGAAGGACCCAAAAGAGGTGCAGAGTGTGCTACAAACAGGGGATAAGAAAAGACACCATATACCAGTGTGAAACGTGCCCCACACAACCCGGCCTCTGTATAAATGAGTGTTTTAAGATCTACCACACGTCCCTGAAATTTTAATTTTTTTATTGCCCTGACGTTTTACCCTGATGTACTTCGCACAGCTTGTACATAAAGCCACATGCTAAGTCCTTCCCTTCTGAGCCCTGCGCCCTAAAAACTGTTTAGATTCACATATGGGGCATTTCCCTGTTGGGTAACATCATGGGTTACATTTTCTCCTTCTGCCCCTGGTAAAAAATAAAAATCTGGGCCTAAACTGAGCATTATTGGAAAAATGTGAATTTTTCGTTTTCAACTCAAATTGTTAAAAAAAATTCCTCAAATACCTGTGGGTTCAAACCGCTCACTACACCCCTTACAAAATTCCCTGAGGGGTGTAGTTTCCAAAATGGGGTCAGTTGTTGGGGGTCTCAAATGCACTGGTACCTCAGGGGCACTGCAAACACTACACGGTGTCTGAAAACTATTCCAGCAAAATCTGCATTCAAAAAAAGCGCTCCTTTCTTTCTGAGCCCTGCCATGTGCCCAAACAACAGTTTACATCCACATATGGGGCATTTCCGTGCTCGAGAGTAATTGGGTAATGCATTATGGACTATGTTTTCTCCTTCTGCCCCTGGTGAAAAATGAAAATCTGGGCCTAAAGCTGAACATTATTGGAAAAATGTGAATTTTTCGTTCTCAACTCAAATTGTTAAAAAAAAATCCTCAAATACCTGTGGGTTCAAACCGCTCACTACACCCCTTAAAAAATTCCCTGAGGGGTGTAGTTTCCAAAATGGGGTCAGTTGTTGGGGGTCTCAAATGCACTGGTACCTCAGGGGCACTGCAAACACTACACGGTGTCTGAAAATTATTCCAGCAAAATCTGCATTCAAAAAAAGCGCTCCTTTCTTTCTGAGCCCTGCCATGTGCCCAAACAACAGTTTACATCCACATATGGGGCATTTCTGTGCTCGAGAGTAATTGGGTAATGCATTATGGACTATGTTTTCTCCTTCTGCCCCTGGTGAAAAATGAAAATCTGGGCCTAAAGCTGAACATTATTGGAAAAATGTGAATTTTTCGTTCTCAACTCAAATTGTTAAAAAAAATTCCTCAAATACCTGTGGGTTCAAACCGCTCACTACACCCCTTAAAAAATTCCCTGAGGGGTGTAGTTTCCAAAATGGGGTCAGTTGTTGGGGGTTTCAAATGCACTGGTACCTCAGGGGCACTGTAAACACTACATGGGGTCTGAAAATTATTCTAGCAAAACCTGCATTCAAAAAGCCAAGAAGCGCTCCTATCCTTCTGAGTCCTGCCATGTGCCCATACAACAGGCTATGTCCACATATGGGGCATTTCCGTGTTCGAGAGCAACTGGGTAACGCATCATGGGGTACGTTTTTCCTTCTGCCACTGGTGAAAAATGAAAATCTGGGCCTAAAGCTAAACATTATGTGAAAAATTGGATTTTTTCGTATTGAACTCAAACTGTTAAAAAAAATTCCTCAAACATCTGTGGGTTCAAACCACTCACTACACCCCTTAATAAATTCCCTGAGGGGTGTAGTTTCCAAAATGGGGTCAGTTATTGGGGGTTTCAAATGTACTGCTACCTCAGGGGCACTGCAAACACTACATGGGGTCTGAAAATTATTCCTGCCAAATCTGCATTCAAAAAGACAAGAAGCGCTCCTTTCCTTCTGAGACCTACCATGTGCCCATACAACAGGCTACGTCCACATATGGGGCATTTCTAAAAACTGCGGAATCTGGGTAATACATTCCAAGTTTTGTTTATTTGCTAACTCCTACTGTTTTATATAAAAAAAAAAGGTTTTATATTGAAAATCAGTAGAAAAAAGGAACTGTTCTAATTTTTGATGCACTTTCCTTTAATTCCTGTAAAACATCTAAAGGGTTAATAAACTTTCTAAATGCCATTTTGAATACTTTGAAGGGTGCTGATTTTAAAATGGGGCAATTCATGGGGGATTCTGATATACAGGCTCGGCAAAACTATGTCTGAACTGCATTGGTCCTTAAAAAATTTAGATTTTGAAATTTGCTAGTAAATGTGAAAAATTACTGCTAAATTTATATACTTTGTGGAGTCTGCAAAAAGTAAAATAACACTTAAAAAATGATTGCTGTGTAAAGTAGGCCTATGGGAAATGTTAATTAATAACTATGTTGTGGTGTTTGACTTTCTATCTTACAAAGAAAACAATTCAAAGTTTGAAAATTGTGAATTTTTCCAAATTTTCAGTAAATTTGGATTTTTTTTCCTAATAAGGACAAAATTTATTGATGAAATTTTTACACTAACATAAAGTACAATATGTCACGAAAAAACAATCTCAGAATCACCTTGATAAGTAAAAGCATTCAAAAGTTATTAGCACAGAAAGTGACAGATGTCAGATTAACCCCTTAATGACATGGCCTATTTTGAGCTTAAGGACCAAGCCTTATTTTTCAAATCTGACATCTGTCACTTTCTGTGCTAATAACTTTTGAATGCTTTTACTTATCAAGGTGATTCTGAGATTGTTTTTTCGTGACATATTGTACTTTATGTTAGTGTAAAAATTTCATCAATAAATTTTGTCCTTATTAGGAAAAAAAATCCAAATTTACTGAAAATTTGGAAAAATTCACAATTTTCAAACTTTGAATTGTTTTCTTTGTAAGATAGAAAGTCAAACACCACAACATAGTTATTAATTAACATTTCCCATAGGCCTACTTTACACAGCAATCATTTTTTAAGTGTTATTTTACTTTTTGCAGACTCCACAAAGTATATAAATTTAGCAGTAATTTTTCACATTTACTAGCAAATTTCAAAATCTAAATTTTTTAAGGACCAATGCAGTTCAGACATAGTTTTGCCGAGCCTGTATATCAGAATCCCCCATGAATTGCCCCATTTTAAAATCAGCACCCTTCAAAGTATTCAAAATGGCATTTAGAAAGTTTATTAACCCTTTAGATGTTTTACAGGAATTAAAGGAAAGTGCATCAAAAATTAGAACAGTTCCTTTTTTCTACTGATTTTCAATATAAAACCTTTTTTTTTATATAAAACAGTAGGAGTTAGCAAAGAAACAAAACTTGGAATGTATTACCCAGATTCCGCAGTTTTTAGAAATGCCCCATATGTGGATGTAGCCTGTTGTATGGGCACATGGTAGGTCTCAGAAGGAAAGGAGCGCTTCTTGTCTTTTTGAATGCAGATTTGGCAGGAATAATTTTCAGACCCCATGTAGTGTTTGCAGTGCCCCTGAGGTAGCAGTACATTTGAAACCCCCAATAACTGACCCCATTTTGGAAACTAGACCCCTCAGGGAATTTTTTAAGGGGTGTAGTGAGCGGTTTGAACCCACAGGTATTTGAGGAATTTTTTTTAACAATTTGAGTTGAGAACGAAAAATTCACATTTTTCCAATAATGTTCAGCTTTAGGCCCAGATTTTCATTTTTCACCAGGGGCAGAAGGAGAAAACATAGTCCATAATGCATTACCCAATTACTCTCGAGCACCAGTTCCCACACTATTTTCCCTGTTACTCCCAGCACGGGGGGGCATTCTGGGGGCTCAATTTTAGTGTCCTTCCCCTCGTAAATACGGAACTTGTGGGTGTACCCTGATGTACTTTCGCACAGCTTGTACAACTTCACACCATACCGTGCCCGCTTACTGGGCAGGTACTGGCGGAATTTTAGCCTCCCCTTGAAGTGTACCAGGGACTCGTCTACTGCAATATTTATCTGTGGGGCATACGCCTGGGCAAACTTGGCGTTAAAATGGTCTATTACGGGCCTGATCTTATACAACCGATCGTAATTGGGGTGATCGCTGGGGGGGCACAGCTGGTTGTCATTGTAGTGCAGAAATTTTAAAATACACTCAAAGCGCGTCCTCGACATCGCCATGCGGAACATTGGGGTGTGGTACAAAATATCGGTAGACCAGTACGCCCAGATTGTTGGCTTCTTTATTAGCCCTATGGTTAGTATAAGCCCCCAACATTTTTTTTATCTCTGGTGCATCCACAGGGGTCCACTTATCGGGTCTGGCATAGCTGGAGGTGGGATTTTGTTGAATAAAATTTTGGGCGTACAAATTAGTCTGGGTAACAATGTGGGCAATGAACTCTTCAGAAAAAAAAAACTTGAAGAAGTCCTTCCCTCTGAGCCCTTCCGTGTCAAATTGAATCCCTGGGTTCCCAATAAAATCAGGGATCTGGGGTCTGTAATCTTCCGGGGTACTCCAGTGAGCATCTGATGCATTGGGGTCAGTGGCGGTCCTTGGACGCCTTCTCGGGGGTGCAGGGAGCTCAGACTCGCTGGATGAGGATGAGGATGAGGAGTCGGAGAATGCCAAAAAAGTGGGGTCGTCATCACCACTACCTGAGTCCGAGTCTGATGCAATGATTGCATACAGTTCCTCTGAAGTGTACCTCCTGCGGGCCATATTTATATAAAATGGGGCACACGGGGAAAAAGTTTTATTAGATGGGACACTGCGGGATGGGGTGACCACGGGACGGGGGTCGGAAAGAACGCGGAAACTTATGTGGTATATTCACGTAAGTGTTTTTTTTTTTTATTTTTATTTTTTTACACAGACGAATACACTGACACAACACGGACTAACGACACACTACACACTAGACGGACTAACGACACACTACACTAACTAATGACGGGTGACGGGACAGGTAACGAAATGGGAACAACAGGAACTTTTTTTGTTTTTTTGTTGTTTTTTTTACACAGACGAATACACTGACAGTACACGGACTAACGACACGCTACACACTAGACGGACTAACTAAACGCTACACTAACTAATAACGGGTGACGGGACAGGTAACGAAATGGGAACAACAGGAACTTTTTTTTTATTTTTTTATTTTTATTTTTTTTACACCAAGGGATACACTGACTACACGCTGCGCTACACTACACTGCTGATCGCACGCTACAGCTCACTCACTACACTTCTGATCACACACTACAGATCCCTCACTCACTACACTACACTGCACTTCTGATCACTCACTCCACTCTGCTACACTACACTGCCTGATCAATCACTCACTACACTCACTACACTACACTGCCTGATCAATCACTCACTACACTCACTACACTACACCACACTGATCACTAACACTCACTCCACTACACCACACTGATGACTAACTCCTCTCCACTACACTGATCACTAAGTCCACTCTGCTACACTACACTCCACTCCACTCCACTACACTACACTACACTCCACTCCACTCCACTCCACTCCACTACACTACACTCACTCCCTGCTTAATCTACACACTAATCGCTCTTTTTTATCACAGTAGGTGCTCTATCTACAAGCACCGGATGCTTGCACATGGAGCCCCTACTGTAAACAGCGCGAAGTCCGCTGCTGCGCTGTGATTGGTCAGGGAGTTTTTCCCTGACCAATCACAGCGATCGTGGGGGAGGGACCGCTCTGATTGGTCCCCAGCCCGGACGCAGCACTTGTCTGCTGACTATGTCAGCAGACATCACTGCTGTGTCGCCGCGATTGTCACCGCGGCGACACTTTAATGGCATGACGTACCAGGTACGTCATGTTGCGGGAAGTATCCCGCTACCATGACGTACCAGGTACGTCCAGGAGCGGGAAGGGGTTAAGGGGTTAAACACGGATGTGAAAATTTTAGCCAAAATTTTTGCAGATATTCTCCCATCATTAAATTGAATGATCAGGTGGGTTTTATTAAAAACTAGCTTACCCGTCGCGCCTTGCTGCGAAGACATACATACATACATACATTCGTTTTTATATATCTAGTATAGTAATGCATAAAGGACAGACAGACAGACATACATTCATTTTTATATATATAGATAACATCAGGAAGTGAGAGAATTAGATTCCGTACGTAAAATTTGGACGCTAATTCTTTGGCGCTTAGAATTGAATAATTGGGTTGGGACTCATTACCTTTTACTATTTATGATATAATCAATGCTCGTGCTAAATTACATTGGGAAGTGAGAAAATTAGATTCCGTATGTAAAATTTGGATGCTAATTCTTTGGCGCTTAGAATTGAATAATCGAGTTCGGACCCATTAGCTTTTCCTATTTATGACATAATCCATGCTTGTGCCAAATTTCAAGTTTCTATGACATTGGGAAGCGAGAAAATTAGATTCCGTGCGTAAAATTTGGCCGCTAATTCTTTTGCACTTAGAATTGAATAATCGAGTTGGGACCTATTCGCTTTTCCTATTTATGACACAATCAATGCTCCTGCCAAATTTCAAGTTTCTATGACATTGGTAGGGGAGAAAATTAGATTCTGTACGTAAAATTGGGATGCTAATTCTTTGGTGCTTAGAATTGAATAATCGAGTTGGGACCCATTAACTTTTCCTATTTATGTCATAATCAATGCTCGTGCCAAATTTCAAGTTTCTATGACATTGGGAAGTGAGAAAATTACATTCCGTACATAAAATTTGGATGCTAATTCTTTTGCGCTTAGAATTGAATAATCGAGTTGGGACCTATTAGCTTTTCCTATTTATGATATAATGAATGCTCGTGCCAAATTTCCTGTTTCTATGACATTGGGAAGTGAGAAAATTAGATTCCGTACGTAAAATTTGGACGCTAATTCTTTGGTGCTTAGAATTAAATAATCGGCTTGGGACCCATTAACTTTTCCTATTTATAGCATAATCAATGCTCATGCCAAATTTCAAGTTTCTATGACATTGGGAAGCGAGAAAATTAGATTCCGTACGTAAAATTTGGACGCTAATTCTTTGGCGCTTAGAATTGAATAATCAGTTGGGACCCATTAACTTTTCCTATTTATGACATAATCAATGCTCGTGCCAAATTTCATGTTTCTACGACATCGCGAAGTGAGAGAATTAGTGGCAGTGATGGAAATCAAACGATCTACGTGGGGGGGGCGTAACTGTCGACGACGCTCGCACGCACCCCATGTATCGTTGGATAGTTTTACTATGCCTATAATCTTCCCAGGAGTGCACTCAACAACTTCCCAAAGTTTCATGGCGATTGGATGAATGGTGTAGTAGCGCATAAAGGACAAACAGACACACACACAGACAGACACACAGACACGCATACATTCAATTTTATATATATAGATAGACCTCAGACGTCACTAGACCCTTCATAAATGTGATTTAATATGTCGAAAAACGATGAATCCCCTCTTTGATGCTATCATTAGATGCTGAAAAAGCATTTGATAGAATCTATTGCAGTTATTTACATTCTGTCCTCAAAAAATGTGGATTTCAAAGTAATTTCTTATCAGCAGTTATGTTCTACTCCTCTCCCAATGCTTCAGTATCTTTTTCAGGCTTCCTATCTAAACCATTTACCATAAGCAATGGCACTTGACTGGGTTGCCCCATGTCTTCATTAATCTTTGTCCTAGTTATGGAACATTTGCAACCCATATTAGACTCTCACAAAATATTAATGGAATCATTATAGGGGAAAAAGAGCACAGAACAGGACTTTTTGTGTATGATGTAATTCTTACAATCTCAAACCCAGCCACTTCTCTACCTTTTGACTCCAAAATAATTGATAATTTCTCCAAAATTTAATATTACAAAATCAATATTTCAAAGTCACAAATACTTAAAGGGGTTGTCCCGCAGAAGCAAGTGCAGTTATGCACTTCTGTATGGCCATATTAATGCACTTTGTAATATACATCGTGCATTAAATATTGGCCATACAGAAGTTATATACTTACCCCCTCCCAGTGCTGGCGTCCCTGTCTCCATGGCGACGACCAAACTTCTCCTCTGGTCGCCGCAACAGTCGCCCTTGCGCAGGGCAGAATCCTCTTCTGTAGGGTCCGGACTCACGAGCTGTGTCCTGGTTCACGAGCTGCGTTCTGGCTCCTCCCCCCTCTCAGCGTCATCGCGTAGCTCTGCCCCCATCACATGGTGCCAATCAGCCAATGAGGTGGCTGGAATCGGCAGTGGAGCGCAGACAGCAGAAGAACATCCACGGTGCACCATAGGAGAAGACCCACAGTGCACCGTGGGAGAAGACCAGCGGCAGCCATCTTGGAAAGAAGATTTTTTAAAGTTGCTGAATGGGGATTCAGGTAAGGGAATTTTTTTTTTTAATAACACCTGGCAGCAGTATTCCTTTACAGGTACTTTACAGGTAAAAATTTTTTCTCTTTAGGCGCGGGACAACCCCTTTAACTTAGGAATCAGGAAGTCCTTATTTACCCACTTTACCAATTTATATAAATTTACCTGGACCAAAAATTTCATACCTAGGCATTTTTCTAACCTCCTCCACGTGAAAATTATTTGCAGCAAATTTTGGACGTTTAATCCCCTTGATCAAAGCCAAATTAGGAAAATTAAGAACTCGCAGTATCTCCTTGCTACGTAGAATTGCTAGTCAAAATGATGATCCTTCCCAAAATGTTTTATTTTTTCCACAATGTCCCAATACATTTACCAATCTCCTTTCTTAAAACAATTCAATCCCTCATCCAATCCCCTGGTTGAATGTCCCCTGGTTGAATTTCACTCAAGGATCCAACAAGGGAATTTCGGTGTGTTACCAAATCTTAACATCCTACACATAAGGTCCGTTATCCCCAATAAAAACAGAAATGGGAGGTAGATTTACAAACCCCAATAACAGACGAACTGTGGTTAAATAGTTTTTCCTCCATTTCATTCATATCCAGATGTACAAATCATTTGGAAAACGTACCAAAATAGTATACCGATGGTATCTTACTCCTCAGAAACTCAACAAAATATCCCCCCGCTATTCTGAAAACCGTTGGAGGTGTGGCTTATCAGAGGGAACTCTAATGCACTTGTGTTGGTACTGTCCATACATTTCAGGTTTGTGGACTTTCCAATTAATGTCCAATCTCTGTGGTATACAGATATCCCTGAATCCAGCTATGGCTCTATTAAACTTAGGGTCTGATCAGCTAACCCATAATATGTGTGCCCAACTGTTACATGTGCTGATAGCGACCAGAATTTCTATTGCACAATTCTGGAATGGTAATTCTATTCCTTCTCCGGCAGATATAATCAAAGCTGTGAATAACAGCAGCTGGGTTAAATACATGCATCTCTGCACAGCAAATAAAAAAAAGAAAATTCATGAAGAGTTGGGAAGTCTGGATCCACAGCAATTTGTGTTACATGCCAAAATCTTATTTGCTTTAATTACTCTTCTCATGTACCAGTCCGATGACTTGATCCAAAAGTTTACAGTTTCGTTTTTTCATGCCTAAGTTACATATTTCAACCTCTGTAAGAGACTCTGTGATGACCTGATCAATGAGGTTATGTTATTTGTTCATTACTACTACTACTACAATTACTTTGTAAAACATTTTCAATAAACATTGAATGTTCAAAAAAAAAAGGGGAACCTGCCACCATCTATGAGCACCATAAATTAAGTTATGGCGCTCGTAGGCCAGGTTCTGAGGAGTCCATGTATGTAGCAAGGAATGCAAAACCTCAGCAGCCTGCTTTAGCATGTAGGCTATTGCCACGACTGCGCCTGTACAGCGTCTCGCTGCGAGTGTTCATATACTATTTATATACTACATGAACATTAGCAGTAAGACTCCGCACCTTCGTGCTGAAGCAGGCTGCTGAGATTTCGGCATTCCCTGCTAGGTAGTAAACGCTATGTCACTAGTAACATAGCAGACACTGACGTGTAGGAAGCAGAATTTTTGAGAATGTACGCTACATCAAATGAAGAAACGGATACAGCTGGCTGGAGGTGAGGTGACCCGGGAGACTGGAGGAGCCAGGAGAAGATGGGGTAAGAAGACTGGGGAAGAATAGGTATGTATAGATTTTTTTTTTTGTAATGACAAAACTCCTTTAAGCTTGAGGTCATGTTGGCTATCCTTACATTCTCTTGTAAAATCTTTTGATACACCTTAAAGGGGTTGTCTCGCGAAAGCAAGTGGGGTTCAGCACTTCTGTATGGCCATATTAATGCACTTTGTAATATACATCGTGCATTAAATATGAGCCATACAGAAGTTATTCACTTACCTTCCCTGCGTAGGCGTCCCCGTCTCCATGGCTCCGTCTAACTTCAGCGTCTAATCGCCCGATTAGACGCGCTTGCGCAGAAGGGTCTTCTGCCTTCGGGTCTGTCCGGCAGCAACGGCGTTCTGGCTCCGCCCCCTTCTACGTGTCATAGCGTAGCTCCGCCCCGTCACATGTGCCGATTCCAGCCAATCAGGAGTTTTTTTTTCTTTTTTTCAGACAGCAACAGCATCCTTCATGACGTCCTTCCATGTTCAGTGCCTTTCTAATAATGGAGACATAAACAGAAGGTCTTGAAGTTTGCAGACTGTTTTTTGTGAGCCTTTTGCTGTTACCCTTGAGTTATTTGTCACCACTTTTAGGATTGTTGTGCTCTTGGAGTGATTTTAACAGAATGCCCACTCCTAGGTAGAGTAGTATCAGTCCTGAATTTTCTCCATATAGATAATTTATGCGATATACACCCAGGTCTGTAGCAATGTTTTTATAGCCTTGTGTCTCTGTAATATGTCTTTGAGATGTTCTGAAAGTTGTTTGTATTAACCATTTTTGCATCTTTCTTAAGAACACGCTTTGTGAGCAATTTTTTAACCCTTTAATGACGCGGCCCCTTTTTCTTTTTCCATTTTCGTTTTTTCCTCCCCCCTTCAAAAAAATCGTAACTCCTTTATTTATCCATCGACGTCGCTGTATGAGGGCTTGTTTTTTGCGGGATGAGTTGTATTTTTCAATGGTGCTATTTAACGTACCATATAATGTACTGAAAAACTTCAAAAAAAATTCTAAGTGGAGTAAAATGAAAAAAAAAACAAAAAACATTTTGCCATCTTTTAGTGCGTCTTGTCTCTACGGCACACAAAAGGCAACAAAAGCAACATGATAACGTTATTCTATGGGTCGGTACGATTACTACGATACCAAACGTGTATGGGTTTTTTCTTACTATACTACTTTTTTTTTTTTTTTCAAAGACATTTAATTTTTTTCAATTATTTTCTCGGGTCATTTTGTGCGCGCAATAACTTTTTTTTTATTTTTCCGTCGACGTAGTTCAGCAAATAGCTCATTTTTTGCAGGATGTCCTGTAGTTTCCGATTAGTATCAATTTGGAATACATACGGCTTTTTCTGATCGCTTTTTATTGTGTTTTTTTCTGGGAGACAGGGTAACGAAAAAAGTGCATTTCTGGTGTTCTTTATTTTTTTTTCGGACGACATTCACCGTGCAGGAAAAATAATGAGCTACTTTGATAGATCAGACTTTTACTTATGCGGCGATACCAAATACATATTTTTATTTTATGATTTAGATTTTTTAATAATAGATATGGCAAAAGGGTGGTGATTTAAACTTTTATAATTTTTTTTTTTTTACAAAATTAAAAAAACTTTATTGATTTTTTTTTTTTTTACTTTACTTTGAAGTCCCCCTGGGGGACTTTAAAATGTGATGCTTTGATTGCTTCTGCAGTATGACGTAATGCTATAGCATTACGTCATACTGCAATTTAACAGGCAGTCTATCAAACCACCCCATGGGTGTGGCTTGATAGGCAGTCTGGTAAGGCAGCCCTGGAGCCTATCATTAGGCCCCGGCTGCCATGACACCTGCACGGCTCCCCCGATCTCACCGCGAGGGGGGGCCGTGCAGGACCCCTGAACATTCGGGGCATTTAAATGGCCGATAGCGGCTATTGCCCACGGGTGTCAGCTGTTATAAACAGCTGACGTCCGCACTGTATGAAGAGAGGTTGCCACGCAACCTCTCTTCATACATACCCCGCCGCTCCATGACGTAGCGGTACGTCATGGAGCGGGAAGGGGTTAATGGTCAAAGCACCCATGAAACCCATATTTCCAATCTCCTCTCCTTCATTTAAACACCTTTTTTTCAATTACCTCTTGGAGAAGTCATTTAGAGAGAGGTTCACTTAATATTTCTCCTTGCACTGTAGATCTTTACTCAATGTGCTCAATAAACAACATGAACTGTTTTTGAGTTATTAGTTTAGTTAGATTGTATTTGTCTGTAATTGTGACTTGAATAACAATCAAACCATATTTCATTAGTAATCAATGCAGAAATTCTGGTAATTTCCAAGGGTTCACTTACTTTTGCTTGCAATTGCATATTTCGTTCAAACTTTCAATACATAGTTCACATTATTATATATGCCGCTTTGCTGCTAGGTGAGTTTTCAGTAAATCCTCAGTAGATGAATATGGTTGTGGAATATGGATTTTGATGAAACCTATCTACATCTTTTAGTGAAACTGCGAATGTAATTATAATCCCTTACCTAATTACTGTTAATGTACGGTACAATGTGCTATGCACGAAGGACGCATGCATCAGAGTGTTGTACTTACTTTTGCTGTATCATTGAGGTACTAAGTTTAAGTAATTGACCCAAAATACAATTGGGAAAGATCAAATTCTCAAATCACTCTTCTTTGTCTCTAATTACCATCCTTGTTTTAATTGCCTCGTTAATAGTTATCGAACTTGTGGCCAACTTTTTAATCAACCTGCTTAATTAGAAATTCTGTCTAGAAAAGAACACCAGTGTGTGATCTGGGTTAGGACATGGGGAAGTGCCATTGACCCATTCTGTGCCACTCAGCCAAAATTACCAGTCACAGTGCCATTCTATTCTTCGTTGCTTTGTGGAAGTGAAAAGTGCTTCATCAATTAGAGAGTATTTGTCACCAAGGCTTTTCAGGTAATAGATGCATATTAAGATACAATAATTATAGTTGGCATTAAGACGTAGCACGCACCATTGGATCGAAGTAATGGCTTCCGTTGTGATATAGCGATTAAACATATGCTTTATTCTGGTTCGATGAATATTCTTTCTTCAAGCAAATTCGTCTTTGCATTTTTGACATCAGCCCACTCATGATTTAATTGATGTTATTGTGGGATTGTGAAGGTAAATGGTCGATGTTGTGACTCATCATCTCAAGGGCTAAGCGTGGAATTACAGTGCTTGGCGGCATGCAGCTGGGTATGTTACTCTGTGTATGTGATTCTGAAAATTAATATTTTCACTTGTGCTTACGTAAATGTGTTTGGCTTTGTAATCCTTAATATTTTAAAGCGCCCATTATAGTTATAAGGAATAAAATGCATTCTGAGGTTTAAAAATTTCTTGCTGGGATAATGGAGCGCTTGTTTTGAGAATTACTCAAATTGCATTTCTAGACATTAATAATTTCGATGGAGTTCCAAAGAAATCATTGAGTCACATTTAATTTTGCAAACAAGTACATTGATTAACACGGATACTACTAAATTCGACTACAAACGGAGGTCTACCTTGATGCTCCTTAAAGGGGTTGTCCAGGATTGGAAATCTATGGCTGCTTTCTTATGGAAACCGTGCCATACCTGTTGATGTGTTGGGTCTGGTATTGAAGCTGTGCCCCATTGAAGTGAATAGGGATGATCCGCAATGCCACACACAACTACTGGAAAGGAATAGCAAATAAAATGCTATAAATCAAGCATGTACACTCCCACAGAGCGGGTGGAGTAGGAGTCCAATTAATTTTTAGATAATTCTACAAGCAATGGGGGACACTCATTATGTCTTTATCCTATTTTTATGGTTTAGAAAAGTTGGAAAAATTAGTGCAAGGAGGACTTTCCAGCCTTCTGTGATGACTTTTTAAAAAAGCAGGCATAGTTTGTCGGAAGGGGCGTGGCCATCCTGGATCAATACATTTATGTATAATTTACTCCATAAACTGGTGTAAATTATGCCAGAAACATATGCCTGGTTAGGACAAAGTGTACATTTCTGTCAAGCCGTACAGAGGAGTGGGAGATGCGATGTATACATGAAGAGGCCTGCATCTCCATGTATTCAACGCACCATGTCCCCATTAAATCCTACTAAGCCCAATGCAGGAAATGCTGGGATTAGTAAATTCTTCCAATATGTTTCTCTTCTTCACGTAGGAATAAAATGGATGTGGGACCTTCTGCAATCACCTCCTCGTCTCAACATATAGAAAATGCTTTAGTACTGCATCTTTCAAATCAAACCATTGTAGAAACCAGAACAATGTCTATCTTTGGAATCCCATTGATATAACAGCAAAGTTTCCATGGGACCATGGGATTCCAATGATAAGCATCGCTCCGGTTTGACTTCAAGTATGCAGTTCTAAGGCATTGTATTGAGATGAGAAGATGATTCCAGAAGGTTGCATTCCCATTCGACTTCTTCAAGGGACGGTGAAGTATATTGTGTGATGGACTGGATTGGCAGTGTTTTTGGATAAAAACACCTATTTTTTCTAAGCCAGGACAATACTTTTAACAAACCTTTTCTTAAGCCCAACACCTATAAAAGGTTAGATTTACATTTTGCCATATGAAATCACATTGTGCAGTATATACAACATAAAAAACAATTACCGGTTTACTTTATGTTGTGCGATAGCATAGCCTAATTATGTCACTGTTTTATTAGCATAACATGTCGTTGTGCTTCTACATATTGTATATTACTGCTCATCTCTTTTGTAGCAAGATGGTCATCTGGGTGCAGATGCTATCTCTGCTTCTCATATAGCAATGCCCTTGCCTAGAAATATAAACTGTCTATAACTGTAGATATAAAGTATGAGTGATTTTTATTTAGCGGTTTCAAAAATCCCATGTTCTCAATGACTCGAGAATTGCTCTATAAAGTGCTAAGTCATAAATAAAGTGTAAGGGTCCTTTTACACACACACAAAAAATGACTGTAACGAGCATCAAATGACAGTATAGCAAGTTGACTATTGCTGGTTTACTTTCATTTTCATGCCTCAATTATAGCGAGCGGTTTGACTAACGATAGTATGTTTGCCAAACCCCTCATACAGTTTATCGAATGCAGAAAACTCGGAGCTGTTTTATATTACACACAGCAGAATTGTTTTTGCGTCGTTTGGAATAATAGCTAGTGGGAAAAGTCATGATAATATGCTGGCCTTAAATAGATCCTAACATTGCAACTGAAATTGGTTATCAAAGACAGACGGCCACGTTGATACTGAATGATCTCTGCCACAAGTACTATGGAAGTAGATTGTGCATTTGTGCAAAGATCTGTGTTGCCGTTTCCTATCTATGGAAGTCTTTATGGATTAGGCATAAAGGGTTAATAGTAACAATGCTATAGTGTCCAAAAAGCTGTCCAGTGTATAAGGCAAAAGATCTCTTATTGGGTGTATCACTAGAACTCTGAGATCCAGAGATTAACGTTGCCCTTAGGGGCTATATTTTTGATATTGGAATTTTTTCATCAAGGTGAGGTCCCAATTTTAAGCTTGGAAGAGCATTTAGGTTGTTTTTTCATTCCCCTTTTAATACTGTACATTTGAAATAACAGAATATTATTACCAGTCTGGAATGACTTTAATATAACTTTTTATCCAGTTTATACCCTTCTGCAGTAAAAAAAAAAATGGTAGAAAAAGCAGTAAACGGAAAATATTCAAATTTATAATAGTGCAGATGAACATCTGGAAGCAGTTATAATACCTTACAAGTTTCATTAACGTTTAATCTAACATTGTTATTCTGGTAGTCACACTTAATACTAAAAGTGTCCAAAATGGAAAAGACAAAGATTTCGATGATTTAGATAAACATCTGTCGAGTGGAGTGGCATAAAAATTGCAAAAATTAAGCAAGTAGTGAGTGGCTGGCTGCCAAGGAAGAGCTTTTCTGGCTTACAAAATGAAAAAGAAATTAGCTACTGTAAGGACAGGGTTTTCTTTTTCTGATATTCCGAACAATCTTGTGAGTCACATACCCCTGCCGCCCATCATTCATGTCTGTTTAGCCGTCAGATGAAAAGAGAAAAAATACTGCAAGGACATAAGACTAAAGGGTGAAAGCGTTGTTACAATTTTAGCCATATAAGCATTTTTAGCATTAAACTTTCTTCGTAGTTCTGCAATGAACTTTGGCTGAAGAGCCATTTGCCTTATACCACAATATTGTATAGATTTTACTATAAGATTATTTGATTCACCAACAAGTACATCATGCTCTAGACTACGGATTCACAACCTTATCACCATTAGGGAAAGCCTGAATTTAATTCCCCAACCAGCGCTCTATTTACTTCCTGTAGTCAGTCTGTAAACAGGATGTTGAAAGCTTGTGTAGCCAGTTGCAGACATCCACCAGAAATAAACAGGAAGTGAACAGAGTGCCAGTGGAGAGAATGGGGGTGCAGCACTTAGGCTTTGGGGCTCAGGGACAGTGAGTATAGGCTTTTTCAAATTATTTTTGAGCATGGCCAGCAGGATTAAAAAAAAAAAACATAGTTGGAAAACCCCTCTATAGAGGTTGTGCCCAGAAGTCAACCCTTGTTCATATTCCATACTGGGAAATATGAATGTTATTGTTACGGTACTAGTGGGGTGCCTAGGTACTTGTGGTGTGGGGCTCCCTGATATTCAGCCACACCACTGTCCCTTTCTGGAGATAGCCCTGATGGTGGACATGTCCAGGCCACCAACTCTGACCCTACACTTCCTAGAGGGGAACTGGCAGGGACCGCCGCACCTATGCAAGAGAATACCCACTAGCACCTACAGGAAAGGCAGATGACAAGACCAACACGAACAATACAAACAGAACAGAGGCAGATGGAAAAGCCTGGCTGATAACAGAAAGCAAAGCAGACAATAGCAAGGTCAAACAGACAAGCTGCGTAAAGCAGGATACCAAATGAGGCAGACTGGAAAACCTTGGCTGATAACAGTGAGGGCTAGAGGACAAGCTGACAGAAGCAGGATAAAAACAAAGGCAGACAAGCTAGCAGACTGAGGGAATGGCACAAAGTACCAGGGCCAGATTATTAGCAGGGCAGAGCAGCTGGACCACTAAGCAGACTGAATAGCAAACTGAAAAAAAACACAAAGTAGCAGGGCCAGACTACCAGCAGGTCAGAATAGCTGGACTACTCAGCAGACTGGCTAGCAAACTAAAAACTGAACAAAGTGCAGGACCGACAGCCGGCAGGTCAGAGCAGCAACTCTGAGGACACTGAACTCCGAACGAGAAAAACAGAACAATAATCAGCCACTCCCAGGCAGCATGAGCTGGATCTTATAGGAAGGCGGGAGGAGCCGATAGGTAGATAGACCTGTCAATCACCAACACACTTCTCAGACACATAGCAGGATAATTAACCTGACTGGAAGGCACAGGAGCTGTTAACCCTGGCTAGTCTGGACAGAACAAAGTGTGCTGGCAAAATTAACTATGAACTGATAGACGTAACAGTTATGAAGCAAGGCACCCTGCTTGAGGCCCTCTCTATTATCCAAAACAAAGAGCTACCCTGCAAGAGCCATCCTACAAGATTGTCTCTAGCTCTATCAGTCTTTGTGCCATCCTTACAGAATGGCCATTCATCTGAATGGCTGTCCTGTATTACTACACTTCCCTTGCAGAGATAATTTCTGACAGGTCTTAGTTTTCCCTGGCAAAATCATTTTGTTCCGTGAAAGTAGGACCCAAGGCAATCAGCTGTTTGGCCCATGCACTGTATTTTGAAAGGGGTTGTGTCTGACGGCATAACCCCTGTAATTTACTTTGCTTGCTTCTATGACTGAAATCAGTTTGCCACCCCTACTAAAAATAATAATAATGATAATCAGAATAAAAAATGTGCTTACCATTTTTAGTAAATGTTGCTAGGAGCCAAAATGTATTGCTGTAAGGCTAGATTCACATAGCGCTTGAAAACCCTGTTACGGGGTTTCATCCCAGTGCTCAGTCTGTATGACAGAAAATGTCTGTGAACATGTGAGATCTTTGGGAATAAAGTATGAAGTTTCCTTGACCGGTGTTTGGACATTCGTCTGATTCCTTGGTGCTGCCTGCCTTCCTTTCCTTTTGATTCTATATGAAGGATTTCTTTTGTCCGGATCCTGGATTAGGCGAGCACAGCTAAGTACTCCCGCACTTTGCTTGTGCTACGTATATAGTGCTGCTGAGGTCATACACTTTTAGAAAATGGTGTTCCGACTGAACCCTTGATAGCTGCATAGGACGCTATTACTAAAATGGATCCACAGAATTAAGTTCTCTTATCATATATACTGCACAGTGAATACCATAAACACAACCCCCCCCCCCCCCCCCCCCCCAAAATCTGGTGGAATTTCTGTGCCCTCAACCACACAAAAAAATAAAAATAGTAATAAAAGGTATAAATATATTATATGTATCCAAAATAGTTGAAAAATAGGCCCTCATACAGCTACGCCAATTGAAAAATGAAAACCGTATGGCTTTTGAAATGCAGAGATTAAAGAAACACAAAAGCATTGTGCCATAATTAAATACCAAACTAGACCATATCATTATAAGATTAAATATGTGCCCAGAACTTTTGTATTAGGCAATCTCATTGACTTAAGTCTTGCTGCTCAGGAATGTTTGAGCAACTTTTTCCACTTTTTATAAGTTTATTGTAATACAGGAATAAGTTATTTCAAATTATGGCTGGCTGATACATTTTAGAAATAGGAACGCTTTCAGGTACAAATGGAAACAAGAGGAATGGATACTTTTTGTATTGAAAATGATAGTCTATTCAATTAGATTAACCCAATAAATCACACTGATCATGTAAGACTCCAGTATTGCTCACAAGACAGTCTTAGACCCATTGCTCAACAGGGAAGTCATTGAGCAGCAGCAGCAAATCACAGAAATCCCGACTTAAAATGAACACTGATTATATGTCTCTTCTCGACATAGTGCTCCAGAACACCCGTGATTAAAGCTATGCATCAGAGCAGCAGTCTGTGAGGAATTCCTAATGCACTCTAATGCTAGGTCCCAACCCACATCTCTCGTATACACACCAAGATGTAAATGAGGAACATAATTAAAGCATTTAGGAACAGCATGGGCTGGGTAGATGGTAACTGACAATTATAAAGCTGAATGTTCTATGGGTATTTCTATGAAATCCAACAATATTGGCACCCTAACTAATAGAATCCCTCATGCAGCAGTCTAATATGTGCATTATTTAAAAAAAGCTCAACAAATAACTAATAATTTGAGATTTTTTTACCTGATTTTTTTTTTCTAGATTTTTTTTTACACTTCTCTTTAAATGAAGCATCAAATCATACTTTAGTTTTAGAAGTAAACATGAATAATCTACCAAGATTATCAGGTTGTTGTATAATCATGATTTTACCAGTCTTTGAATATGTTACTGCAGATTATGTTTTCATATTTTTAATGTTGTACTGAGGCAGTTTTTTACACTTTTATTTTTTTCAAAACATTCATGACTGCTTAGGGATGTCTAGTTTTTGAAAAAACAACGTTCAAATGCCCTATTTGGGAATTGTGAGTAAATGGAGTAAGCCCCCCCCCCCCCCCTCCTCGCCCCCATTCAGGAGTCTCATCTATAAGCCACAGAGAAGATCAACTACAAAGAGCATCTCTTGATTTGGAGGATTCACCATGTCGTTGTATTAAGTAGAACTGTGTAATGCTTCATTTCTCTTTCAGTGGCACTGCAGGGAGGTTAAACACTTGACGATTGAAGTGGTTGTTAAAGAAAGCACTCATTGGTTAAAGGGGTGTTCCGGTCAAATTTTATTGATGATCTATCCTCAGGATAGGTCATCAAAAGCTGATCATTGTGGACCCACCTCACACCTGTTCAGCTGATCATCCAGCCTGCTGTTAACGCAACGGGGATGGATGTCATCATCAAGGTCAGAGGCGGAAACATCATATAGAGTTTCAGTTTAATTGAAATCAATGGGAGCTGAAGCCTCCAATTGCAATTCCAACAGTTTCAGCTTTGACACTAGAGTTGGACATGGCAGTGTAATAGGAAGCAGGACTCCCATTGACTCAATAGGAGTAAAACCCTCTATAAAGCTTCCACCTCCAACCCCTATGACGGCGTGTGACCCCACTGCATTGAGAGTTAATCTTCAGGGATCCCGAGTGGTGGGTCCCCGGCAATCAACTATTGATGATCTATCCTGAGGACTATCCAACTCTCAGGTCATACTATACATTTTTTGGTAGGTACTAGATTTTACTTGAATGCAAATCTTAACCTGTTGGGTTGGTAGATACTGGACATACTGTAGTGATTCCCATATAAAGGAAGATATTAGAGATGAGCGAACGTACTCGTCCGAGCTTGATACTCGTTCGAGTATTAGCGTGTTCGAGATGCTCGTTACTCGTGACGAGCACAACGCGATGTTCGAGTTACTTTCACTTTCATCTCTGAGACGTTAGCGCACTTTTCTGGCCAATAGAAAGACAGGGAAGGCATTACAACTTCCCCCTGCAACGTTCAAGCCCTATACCACCCCCCTGCAGTGAGTGGCTGGCTAGATCAGGTGTCACCCGAGTATATAAATCGTCCCCTCCCGTGGCTCGCCACAGATGCATTCTGACATAGAGGAGGGAAAGTGCTGTTGGTGCCGGAGCTGCTATAGGGAGAGTGTTAGGAGTATTTTAGGCTTCAAGAACCCCAACGGTCCTTCTTAGGGCCACATCTAACCGTGTGCAGTAGTATGGAGGCTGCTTTTTGCAGTGTTGCACTTTTTTTTTTTTTTGTATATCGGCCATGCAGAGCATTGCGCCCTGCAGTTATACATACTCCAGTGCCAGTAGTGGTGGTGAGGCAGGGACAGAAGACATATATTTATTGAATATAGGCAGTGGGCCTTTCCAAAAACATTTGGGAAAAAATCTATTTGGGCTGCCTGTGACTGTCCTCAGTGTACTGGGTCTGTACTGGGTGTAGTTGTCCTCCTAATTCATACGCAGCCAGCTAAGTGTTACAGCAGGCTTGCGCAAAATTTTTTCCTGGCTCTGCTGTGCGTTCGGTAAGTGAAGTGAGCCTCCAACCACAGGCCAATAAGCGGCACATTTAATTACAGCGTTCTGTTTCTGCACTACTGGTAATACACCATGCTGAGGGGTAGGGGTAGGCCTATAGGACATGGACGCGGGCGAGGACGCGGAGGCCCAAGTCAGGGTGTGGGCACAGGCCGAGCCAGTGCGGTGGCCAGGGGTAGAGGCAGGGCCAGACCGAATAATCCACCAACTGTTTCCCAAAGCGCCCCTTCGCGCCATGCCACGCTGCAGAGGTCAAGGTGCTCTAAGGTGTGGCAGTTTTTCACAGAGACGCCTGATGACCGACGAACAGTGGTGTGCAACCTTTGTCGCGCCAAGATCAGCTGGGGAGCCACCACCACCAGCATGCGCAGGCATATGATGGCCAAGCACCCCACAAGGTGGGATGAAGGCCGTTCACTGCCTCCAGTTTGCACCACTGCCTCTCCCCCTGTGCCCCAACCTGCCACTGAGATCCAACCCCCCTCTGAGGACACAGGCACGAGTGCCTACCGTCTCCTGGCCTGCACCCACACCCTCACCTCCGCTGTCCTCGGCCCCATCCAGCAATGTCTCTCAGCGCAGCGTCCAGACGTTGCTAGCGCCACTGTTTGAGCGCAAGTGCAAGTACGCCGCCAAATTGATCAGCCTGAAGATGCTGCCGTATAGGCTTGTGGAAACGGAGGCTTTCAAAAGCATGATGGCGGCGGCGGCCCCACGCGACTCGGTTCTCAGTTGCCACTACTTTTCCCGATGTGCCGTCCCAGCCCTGCACGACCAAGGTCCACTTAACAACGGACACGTGGACAAGCACAGGCGGGCAGGGCCACTATATCTCCCTGATGGCACATTGGGTGAATTTAGTGGAGGCTGGGACAGAGTCAGAGCCTGGGACCGCTCACGTCATACCCACCCCCAGAATTGCGGGCCCCAGCTCGGTGCTGGTATCTGCGGCGGTGTATGCTTCCTCCACTAAACCACCCTCCTCCTCCTCCTCCTCCAACGCAACCTTTGTCTCGCAATCAAGATGTGTCAGCAGCAGCAGCACGTCGCCAGCAGTCGGTGTCGCGCGGCTTGGCAGCACAGCGGTGGGCAAGCGTCAGCAGGCCGTGCTGAAACTACTCAGCTTAGGAGAGAAGAGGCACATGGCCCACGAACTGCTGCAGGGTCTGACAGAGCAGACCGACCGCTGGCTTGAGCCGCTGAGCCTCCAACCGGGCATGGTCGTGTGTGACAACGGCCGTAGCCTGGTGGCGGCTCTGCAGCTCGGCAGCCTCACGCACGTGCCATACCTGGCCCATGTCTTTAATTTGGTGGTTCAGCGCTTTCTGAAAAGCTACCCACGCTTGTCAGACCTGCTCGTAAAGGTGCGCCGGCTCTGCGCACATTTCCGCAAGTCTCACACGGACGCTGCCACCCTGCGCACCCTGCAACATCGGTTTAATCTGCCAGTGCACCGACTGCTGTGCGACGTGCCCACACGGTGGAACTCTACGCTCCACATGTTGGCCAGGCTTTATGAGCAGCGTAGAGCTATAGTGGAATACCAACTCCAACATGGGCGGCGCAGTGGGAGTCAGCCTCCTCAATTATTTTCAGAAGAGTGGGCCTGGTTGGCAGACATCTGCCAGGTCCTTGGAAAGTTTGAGGAGTCTACGCAGATGGTGAGCGGGGATACTGCAATCATTAGCGTCACCATTCCTCTGCTATGCCTCTTGAGAACTTCCCTGCAAAGCATAAAGGCAGACGCTTTGCACTCGGAAACGGAGGCGTGGGAAGACAGTATGTCGCTGGATAGTCAGAGCACCCTCATGTCTATATCTCAGCGCGTTGAGGAGGGGGAGGAGGGGGAGGAGGGGGAGGAGCATGAGGAGGAGGGGGAAGAGACAGCTTGGCCCACTGCTGAGGGTACACATGCTGCTGGCCTGTCATCCTTTCAGCGTGTATGGCCTGAGGAGGAGGAGGATCCTGAAAGTGATCTTCCTAGTGAGGACAGCCATGTGTTGCGTACAGGTACCCTGGCACACATGGCTGACTTCATGTTAGGATGCCTTTCTCGTGACCCTCGCGTTACACGCATTCTGGCCACGACGGATTACTGGGTGTACACACTGCTCGACCCACGGTATAAGGAGAACCTTTCCACTCTCATTCCCGAAGAGGAAAGGGGTTCGAGAATGATGCTATACCACAGGGCGCTGGTGGACAAACTGATGGTAAACTTCCAATCCAACAGCGCTAGTGGCAGAAGGCACAGTTCCGAGTTCCAGGTAGCAGGGGAGGTGCAGAGAAAAGGCAGCATGTACAGCGCAGGCAGGGGAACATTCTCCAAGGCCTTTGCCAGCTTTATGGCTCCCCAGTCAATGCTGAGTTGGCGGGAGCACTGTAAAAGGATGGTGAGGGAGTACGTAGCCGATCGCACGACCGTCCTCGGTGACGCCTCTGCCTCCTACAACTACTGGGTGTCGAAGCTGGACACGTGGCCTGAACTCGCGCTGTATGCCCTGGAGGTGCTTGCTTGTCCTGCGGCTAGCGTCTTGTCAGAGAGGGTGTTTAGTGCGGCTGGGGGAATCATCACGGATAAGTGTACCCGCCTGTCAACCGACAGTGCCGACAGGCTTACACTCATCAAGATGAACAAAGCCTGGATTTCCCCAGACTTCTCTTCTTCACCAGCGGACAGCAGCGATACCTAAGCAATACGTAGGCTGCACCCGCGGATGGAAGCATTGTTCTCTATCACCATCAAAAACGTGGACCTTTTAGCTTCATCAATCTGTGTATAATATTCCTCCTCCTCCTCCTGCTCCTCCCCCTGAAACCTGATGTAATCACGCCAAATGGGCATTTTTTCTTAGGCCCACAAGGCTCAGTCATATAATTTTTGTAAACAATTTTTATACGCTTCAATGCTCATTAAAGCATTGAAACTTGCACCTGAACCAATTTTTATTTTAACTGGGCTGCCTCCAGGCCTAGTTACCAATTAAGCCACATTAACCAATTCACCAATTTTTTGGGGCCCTCGCCTACAGTGTAATCCAATTAATTTTTTTCCCACCTGCATTACAGCTGACGTTACATCAGCTGTACTGGGCACTGCAATGGGATATATTTATGTACCGCCGGTGGCTTCCTGGCACCCACCCATGCTGTCGGTCCACACGGAGTTGTAACTACATGTGTAAGCTTCTAAAGAAACCCAGTCTGACTGGGGCATGCAGTGTGGGCCGAAGCCCACCTGCATTTAACCTGACATTACCTCAGCTGTGATGGGCAATGCTATGGGATATATTTATGTGCCGCCGGTGGCTTCCTGGCACCCACCCATGCTGTCGGTCCACAGGGACTTCACAATAGGGAGTTGTACCTACCTGTGTCTATGAATTAAAAAGCCCGGTCAGGTTGGGGCATGCAGTGTGGGCCGAAGCCCACCTGCATTTAATCAGACGTTACCTCAGCTGTGATGGGCACTGCAATGGGATACATTAATGTACAGCCGGTGGGTTCCAGGGAGCCACCCATGCTGTGGGTGCACACGGAATTCCTATTGCGGAGTTGTACCTGCCTGTGACTAGTTATAAAAAACCGCAGTCTGACTGGGGCATGCAGACACCTTGACAGAATGAATAGTGTGTGGCACATAGGTTCCCCATTGCTATGCCCACGTGTGCAGCTCCTGATGGAGGTGGCACAGGATTATATTTCTCATTGCTTCTGTACAGCATTGTGGGCTATCGCCCCGCCCCTTTTAAAGAGGGTCGCTGCCTAGCCGTGCCAACCCTCTGCAGTGTGTGCCTGCGGTTCCTCCTCATGGCAGATGCACTTATAAATAGACATGAGGGTGGCGTGGCATGAGTGCAGCTGAAGGCTGCGCAGGGACACTTTGGTGTGCGCTGTGGACACTGCGTCGTGCGGGGGGGGGGCGGGGGGGTTGGGCAGCATGTAACCCAGGAGAAGTGGCAGCGGAGTGTCATGCAGGCAGTGATTGTGCTTTGTTGGAGGTAGTGTAGTGCTTAGCTAAGGTATGCATTGCTAATGAGGGCTTTTCTTCTGAAAAGTAAAAATTGTTGGGGGGGGGGGGCCCACTCTTGCCGCTATTGTGGCTTAATAGTGGGACCTGGGAACTTGAGATGCAGCCCAACATGTAGCCCCTCGCCTGCCCTATCCGTTGCTGTGTCGTTCCCATCACTTTCTTGAATTGCCACGATTTTCACAAATGGAAACCTTAGCGAGCATCGGCGATATACAAAAATGCTCGGGTCACCCATTGACTTCAATGGGGTTCGTTACTCGAAACAAACCCTCGAGCATCGCGATAATTTCGTCCCGAGTAACGAGCACCCGAGCATTTTGGTGCTCGCTCATCTCTAGAAGATATTTCTTTTTTTTTTTTTTTCCATAATTCAAAGTCTGCCTGAGAACTTCCTTTACGATAACATAAGAGATCAAAACAGATCATGTAGAATTTGGCTATAGATAATCAATTTTCATTTGCAGGAATTTGCCTATTAACGGCAAATTCCACATACGGATCCAAGCCAAAAACTGCATCAAAAAGATGCAGATTTTAAAGTGCATTTTAGAAGTGGAATTCATGTGGAATTTTTAATGTGGAATTCCGCCGTATGAACATACCCTTAACCCCTTGAGTGGCACGCCCGGAAATTTTCCGGGACGAGCTCCACTGCTCATAGCGACATAGCCTGGAAGATTTCCAGGCTATGTATCACTATGGGAGCTGCAGAGCACAATGCCACAAGCTGTGACAGTGTGCTCTGCCTGCACAGACCCACAGAGAACAAAGCAAGGGCTTTGAAAAACCAGCAGAAGATATTGCCGATATGCGGCAATCTCATGCACTGGTTTGTTTACAGGTTGCCATAGAGACCATCGGCTTGTAAGAAGCAAGCCGATGGTCTCTGTGGCAGGGAGAGCTGGTTGTTAGCTGTCAGAGGACAGCTAGGTTCTAGCTCTTACAGCAGAGATCGGGGAAAACCTCCGAGCTCTGCTGTGTTAACCCTTTACATGCTGCAGTCTATGTGACTGCAGCATGTAAAGGGCTGTCACTATCGGACCCCCGGAATGTGATCAGGGGGTCCTGATGGGTCCCTGTGGAAGTCCCCTAAAGGGACAAAAGAAAAAAAAAAAAAGTAAGAAAATTATAAAAAAAATAATAAAAACACTTGTCTCCCTTTACTTTGTAAAAAATCAAAAATATAATCACACATGTGGTATCCATGCATCGTAATGACCCAGAGAAGGAAGTTAATACATTATTTAACCCCTTAATGACATGGCCCCTTTTTTTCTTTTTTCCCCATTTCTTTTTTTCCTCCCCCCTGTTTAAAAAATCACAACTTGTCCCGCAAAAGGCAAGCCCTCATATGGCCATGTCAATGGAAAAATGAAAAAGTTATGGCTCTTGAGACGCAACTGCAAAATTAGTTGAAATTCAATGATTAGACCATTTTAAAAAACCTGCCCTGGTGGGCACGACAGGGTGGTAGGAAACTCGCCACTCAAGGGGTTAATACTAAAGTCATTAATTTTGCTGCCCTACACACTAATAAATTACATTTATTGTAGCAAGGATCGTAATAGGCACCTTGAATAAGGCAGGTAGAAGAGAACATTTAATCAGATTTCTTCTGTGCTTTGTATTGATCCTTAGTTGGGTGCCTAAATATGCTTGATAGGTTATTTTAATATAGTTATCAAAATTAAATAGAAAGGGATTTAATTAATCTTCCTTTTAATTAAGCAGAGATCTAGAATATATCACGCCATCTGAAGTAAAACAGCCTAGTAATGTTTGTCTTGTAAAATATTAACTAGCAAGAATTTAGCACAATCTGAAAATACTTCAAATTGACATAGTCGGGAACTATAAATTGAACAGAAGTTGGCCTTTGTGGCGGGTCATATCCTTTTGTTCGATCCATCTTGTGCTGTGTATGTTTATTCTGCGGACTTCAGCTTTTGATAAAAGATAAAAAAGGGAATTTTAGACATAAATCCGTTGGCAGAAACAAGCTTTGACTTTTGCAATCAATCTATACCGCATGTAGTTGGAGCTGACTTTGTTCAACAGTACGATCACAGCAGGACATCATCGTCCTCAGTTGAAAACTTCACTTAAAGATGATAATGCCTGGATGAAATCATACAGCCTTCCCATGTGATTGTAGAATACGTTTGCATTAAATGCATTATGCTGGCCTGCAACCTAAGAAGCATCCAGCTTCAATTGCTTCAGGTATTAGTTCATCATCAGGTCAACTTTTAACATACTCACTATCTCTTAAAGGTCAGTACAAATATACAGAATTAGGCCGCCTGCAGACGAGCGGGTCGGATCCGGCAGCGAGAAATCTCGCCGCGCGATCCGACCCCAGAGCCTGCAGGGGCGAGCGCGTACTCACCCGCGCCTGGCGGCCCCGGCTCTTTGATGTGCCGGCTGCCGCGCAGCCGGCGCATGCGCAGACCGGAGCCGGCGGCCAGGTGAGTGCGTGCTCCGCACAAAATTAGAACATGCCGCGGTTTGTTTGCCGCGCGAGATTTCGCGCGGCCAAACCGCGGCCGTCTGCATAGGAGTGCGTATTGTAATGCACTCCTATGCAGACTTTCAGCGGCGGAAATCCCGCGGGAAATCCCGCGGCGGGATTTCCGCTCGTCTGCAGGCGGCCTTACTAAAAGTAGGTAGTTGCTAGTATGGGCAACATTTCCATGCTCTGAGCATTGGTCCACAGGGAAGAATTCTTTTCAGTGCAATGCACAGGAGTTAGTAGGCTCTGAAAAATATCCAAACCTGCATTCTTTTAACCAGATTTTATGCAACATTGAGCAACATTTTGAATTTTTTATATAATCAATTCTTAAGCATTTAAACATGGAGGAAGCTTTACCAAATCAGCACATGCCATATATCTTCTGTTGAGAGGATCCATTTGGACCTCCATACTTGGACTTCATAGTTAATTACATACCGTACTACCTAAGCAATAGTTTTTTTTTTCAAAAAGAGGTCTAAAGTCTCTCCCTTCCTCTTAATGTTTAACTCAATATGCTTTGTAGCAAGCTAGTACACAGGATAGCCTGCAGAGGGTTTAAAATCAGGCATAATTTGTGCTAATCAGCAGTGTGGGTGTGTGTGGAGGAGTTAAAACCTCCAGACACATTGAGTTCTCTGCTGAAAGCCAGAGGAAGAGGCTGCAGAGGCAGCCACAGGAGCTGCAAAGCCTGAGGTCCAGTGTGGACCAGACAGTGTCCAGGATGTGTTTGACAGGGGAGGACGCACCCTAGATGCCCTTGCTTGGTAACGTGACAAGGATACTGTGAGTTGTAAACCCAGAGTCATGAGTCTGACAGGTGAGGACACCCCCTAGATGCCCTTGGTGGGTAAAGTAATGAGGACACTGTGGGTTGTGAACCCTGAAGTTATAATGTGTTCCAGTGGATATGCAGTGTGCAATCAAGCTGGCAGAAGCCAGATATTTGAAGTAATCCAGTTGTTCAGCATCTGTCTGAGAGTGGTGCAAACCATCTTACAGGAGAAGGTGTTGCCAAAATAGTTTCTGTGAAACTCAGATAGTTGCTATTGTATGTAGTACTGAAAGTGAAGGCAAACTAGAGAGAGGAGTTGCCAGTGTAATTTCTTGTGAAACTGAGGTAGTTGCTAGTAGCAACCAAATGTCTGCTGGGACTGCAGATAGTAAATTGCAAAGAAAAAGAAGAAGAAAAGACTGCTGCTCATATGATGGTAGATATGGTTACTGCAGACTCTGAGGTCCAAAATAAGAAAAAAATTGAACAGCTGCTCAGAGTTCAGGAGGAATTTGTGCAGATGCAAGCTTGCGCAAGTTTTCTTTTGAAGGCCAAGATGTGCGCAAAAGAAGGCTGTCAAGCTGCAAATAGAAAATATAATGTGCAGTTGGAAAAGGAAATTGCCAGCTTGTGTCTACTTGGGGAAGAGGCCAAGAGACAAAGGCTACTGGTAGAAGAGGAAACAGGGAGACTTCAGAGGCAAAGAGAGGATGCTCTCAAAGAAGCCGCTCAGTTGAAAACAGAAATTGAGATTGTCCGAAAAGTAGCTAAAGATAAAGATGAAGCTGATCTTAGATTATGTCTGGAAGCCCAAGCCACGCAGTGTGAACAGTACTTTGAAAAAATGCAAATGAGAGCCGAGGAGTTAGAAACAACACATTACAAGTTAGGAGATTCTACAAAATTGTGTAATCAAAATCAAAGAAAACCTAGAAATGGAGAAAGCTACTTGCAAGCAAAGGTCCTGGAAGGTTTGACAGGGGAGGACGCACCCTAGACACCCTTGCTGGGTAAAGTGACAAGGACACTGCAGGTTGTAAACCCAGAATCACGAGTCGGACAGGGAAGGACACCCCCTAGACCCCTTTGGTGGGTAAAGTAAAGAAGACACTGTGGGTTTTTAATTCTGAAGTTATGTGTTCCAGTGCATATGCAGTGTGTTGATACTGTGATGAGTTTGCTGTGTGCAATAAAGCTGGCAAGAGCCAGATATTTGAAGTAATCCAGTTGTCCAGCATCTGTCTGAGTGGTGCCAACCATCTTACAGGAGAAGATGGCAATCCCCATGAGAGAGTAATCCCCAGGTTACCATTGCTTGTATGTAATACTAGTGGTGTATGGGCTCTTTATAAATACCAGAACTGAATGCCATGTAGATTACAGATCTTCTATGACATATTATTGAGTATACTGTAGTTGTGGTAAGCCACAGTGCATTCTAGAGTTTGGGTGGTAGTTTTTATCTCAGAACTGATTTCTTCAGTATTTGATGGACAATTATAACCTGGAAAGTCAATTTACTGTAGATTTGCAGTACAATTCTATAATGGTGTCCAGTTAATGATTAAACGTAAGGATTAGAGATGAGCGAACCTACTTGGCCACGCCCCTTTTTCGCCTGAGCGCCGCAATTTTCGAGTACTTCCGTACTTGGGCGAAAAGATTCGGGGGGGGCGCCGTGGGTGAGTGGGGGGTTGCAGCGGGGAGTGGGGGGGAGAGGGAGAGAGAGGGCTCCCCCCTGTTCCCCGCTGCTACCTCCCGCTCCGCCACGCCTCCCCCCACCCCCTGGCGCCCCCCGAATCTTTTCACCCGAGTACGGAAGTACTCGAAAATCGCAGTGCTCGATCGAGTAATTACTAGAAACGAGTATATCCGCTCATCTCTAGTAAGGATGTATAAAGGTAACTTCTATTAATGTTCATGTTTGTTCTTGAAAAAAAAAAATATTTTTTTTTTGCAAGTTTTTTATTTCAAAAGTACTGTGCCTTTTAAGCACTGATAGAGTCATTCTCTGCTAAAAAAAAAAAGTGGAGTGATAGCCAGACTACGGCTATCTAGGAATGAGGTAACTGGGGCCTACAGCTGTGGAGAGAATGATTGCCTGTGGTGTTGGGCATCCGAGACAAAAAAAGATGCAACTCCTAAGGAGTGAGAGGGGTCTCTAAAATGCTGACTGTAAGGAACAACAAAGATATTTGGTGGTAGTGACTCCTCTGAAGGGCAGAAATATGCAATCTGGTGCAGCTACAAGTGTATGATTTACCAGCCGCTGTTCTGTAAAGTTCGTATTTGGAAGCAAGATGTGGTCGAATGATATTAGCCGGGTCTTGAGAATCATGACACTACAGTGTACCCGATGCTGCCAGGAATTCTGTCCAGTAACAGCACTGCCATCATTGACCCTTCGTATCAGAGGTATGTTGTGGCACCCCCCGCCCCACCGCCAACAGGAGGAGAACAATCCACCAACCCTGAGGGCACCCTATACAAAAACACAACCCATAATATATCTGCTGAGAACAGCTATCTTGATTGAACGTTACTAGAGATGAGCGAACGTGTCCGTAACGGACACATCCGCACCCGGACACCGGCTTTAGCGAACACTGGAGTGTTCGCGCGTAAGTGTCCGGGTGCCGCCGGGGGGCGGGGAGATGCGCGGCGGCGCGGGCGGCAGTAGCGGGGAACAGGGGGGAGCCCTCTCTCTCTCCCTCTCCCCCCCGCTCCCCGCCGCACCCCCCCGCGCTGCCACGGCGGCCCCCGAACTTTTTCGCCCGAACACCGAGGTGTTCGCAAAGTTCGGTGTTCGGGCGAAAAAGGGGCGGGGCCGAACGTGTTCGCTCATCTCTAAACGTTACCAATATTTATTCTGACAGTTTTTTTTTTATTTGGCCCTAATACATATGCTGGAAGAATATTGCCTTTTATTTGCAAATATATTGTAAGTTTCTATTCTATTTAAATGTAATTTTTCACTTTAGCCGGTTTAGAAACACCTATTTATTATTCTTTCTAAACAAACGCAGCAGTGAATGAAATATTTACTTAAGGGAAATATATTTTCTCAACACTGCATGATGTTTATTTGGTCAGTGTAATAAAATATATTTTTTTCTACCTATTTTAGTTGTGGCTTAGTGTTAGCTTCTGAAATACTTATAAAATGTGGGTTAAATCCATACTTATACACAGGTACCATAAATGCTGAGAGCACGCCAACCTTGCCTACAGTAAGCAAAACGTATTCATATGTGTTGTTATTGAAAAATTTAAAGGGGTTCTGTCATTAAAAAAAAAAGATCAATACTTACCTATTCCTACCCAGGGAGTCTTCTTACCAAATCTTCACCTCACCGATCTTCCTCTTGCTCCTGCAATCCCTGGGTCACATCACCTCCAGCTGTCCGGATCCTCCTCTTCCTGTGATGAAGTGTACATTGCTGGCATTTTGCTTCCTACAGGGCAATGCAGTGTTCAGTGCCTAGCAGGGAATGCAGTATCCTCGGCAGTCTGCTTTAGCATGACTGCGCATGCGCGATGCCTAAAATGCAGAATTATTAAACCAATTATTTTCAATGGTTTCCTTCATATTTGCGATGTTTTCACTCCTGGTATATTGCGAGAAAAAGAAATTGTGGCAAGCCCTATTTTTCTGCTTTTTGCATTTTTTTCTTCACTCCCATGTTTCCCTATGGAGCTTCCTTTTCCTTTTCATTGCAAAGCACGAACTTGCGATTTTCGTGCAATGCATTTTTAGCATTAGAAAGTCCTATTGACTTTCGTGCTAAAAAATCGCGGCAAAATCACATGATAAAAGCGTGTGAGAAAATTGCAAGTGGCAGCGATGTCTTTGCAAGAAAAAACTCCATTTTTCATAACCCATAAGGGGTTAACAGCTGGTGGGCGCATCTCTGATGCCCCCCCACTGTCGCAGTGGGAGGCCGGCTACTAGTGACAGTCGTCTCCCGCTGCGGGATAGTGCGAGATTTGCTATGATCTCGCACTATCCCTATGACGTAAGGGTACATCATTTTGCGGGAAGTACCCCGCTCCCATAAGGTAACTTTATGCCATGGGGAGGAAAGGTGTTACTGCTCCTTTTACATGGGACAGCGGTCTTCTAAACGAGCGCTGATGTCATCTCTAAGGTCGTTAGCGCTTGTGCAGAACATTTAGACAAACAGATTTATCGCTGCATTCGCGGGCTTCTCGCTCAGTGCTTCACCTTCTTTGTGAAGTGCTGAGTGGGGAGCATTTATACGTAATGAGAAGCCGGCAATAGTTTTTATGCTGACGATAACGACAAGTGAACAAATAGTGAGCAATTCCTTTGCACTTTCACTGCACGATTATCACTTACATTCATTCGTTTGAACTAATTTTGAGCGATATATCATTCCATGTAAATCGCCCGTGTCACGTAGCAGGGAGAAGAGGCAAGGGAAAGGAAGGAAGGCTCTTAGATTGTGGAGTGACTAGTTCCCAACTTTCCGAAACTCTGCACGTCAACTGGACAAGCGACCATTACCTACAGCCACAACTCTACAGCGATCCGCCTGACCCTGCACTGTAACTCAACTTGTCCTTCACTGGACAAAAGGAGAGAGGGGAAGGTATAATGCCTATCGATCCCACCTTTGTCCTCAAACACTCTGCAGTATTGCACGACGGCAGTCATTAGAATGCAGGCTGATTTGGATCCAGCTTTCCCACACTTCTGCACACATGCAAAGCGGAAGCTCAAATCACCCCCTGATCCGTTCTATCGCACTCCAGAGCTCTACAATATGCATACAAAAATGCTGCCACCACCAATTATGCACGTTATGGTAAATTGGAACCCAATTTATGAATAGCATCTTCGGAGAATATGGTTTCGTATTAACATGGACAAGGCTCACTAATTTATTTAAAGTTTAATTCTCAAAGAAAAGAGCAGTGCTTATTTACAGAAAAATCAAAAAAATGATGTTACAAGATAATTGGCAAGAGACTTACATATGATATCACAGACAGTAAAATAACAGGGATTAAAGTAAGAGAGTTACCATTCTGTGGCATGGAGTCTCGCAAGTTGCTATGGCCCAGTCAACACGTATAGTGACCCTCAAGGGGCTGACCTTGAGCACACGTCCGTGTGCGATTTTTTAAACTCTCACTGGGGTAACTCCCATTTAGTTCCTTCCAGCCGCCGTGGGGCTGGCTTACCTTGGAACACATAATTTCCTGGAATACATAACTCCGTGTGGGTGTGACCCACCATGAAAATATGACAATGATGTTTCCCCTCATGATTTTATGTGGGTTTTGAGGCCACACACGAGTAGTTTCAGATGTATCTGGTCCAAGATATGTAATTCTCGGTTCCTGCGCATCATGCAAAGGGTGTCCCTGCATCTTATTCGCGGTGATGCGACATTCCACGAAATATCCTTGTCAGCGGGCTGCCACGTACAGATCTTTCATAATTCCTAAATTACATTCTTTCTTTGTCTTAAGGGCACGTTCTTTTGTTAACTTTGCCTCTAAAAGCTATCCGGACAGTTGGTTATGGTCTTTGAGAAATGGGGTCGGAGGGGTTACCCATCCTTATCAACTAATATAAACAGTTTCTGCTCTGGCTTCAGAGGGTTGTAGGACATCAGAGACCCCCTGGGGGAGGGGGTGTAACAGCCTTTGCTGAAGTCTACTTCAAAGGTATTTCCCTTCTCAGCTTTCCTAGATTGTGAAAAGCATTTAACTCTTTTATCTATTGATATCAGTCTCAAATATATATTTATCTCTCTGGTATCTATCTACCTAGAAGGGGGAAAGGATGTCAACTCAGCTCACCTAGTGTCCTGAACATCAGCTGATTGATACTGGACACTTTATTCATCTCTATGCATTACAGCCCATAATACAGAGGTCCACTTAAAGGGGTTGTCCTGCGCCGAAACGGTTTTTTTTTTTTCTTCAATAGCCCCCCCCCGTTCGGCACGAGACAAACCCGATGCAGGGGTTTAAAAAAAAAAACTTACCCGAATCCCCGCGCTCCGGTGACTTCTTACTTACCTTGCGAAGATGGCCGCCGGGATCTTCACCCACACGTGACGGGGCGGAGCTACGAGGAGCAGCTCTCCGGCACGAGCGGCCCCATTCAGAAGGGAGAAGACCGGACTGCGCAAGCGCGTCTAATCGGGAGATTAGACGCTGAAATTAGACGGCACCATGGAAACGAGGACGCCAGCAACGGAGCAGGTAAGTGAATAACTTCTGTTTGGCTCATATTTAATGCACGATGTATATTACAAAGTGCATTAATATGGCCATACAGAAGTGTATACCCCCACTTGCTTTCGCGGGACAACCCCTTTAATACATGATCTGTTTGTGTGTTAATAGTTTAATTAGATTGGGTTTGTCTATAATTGTAATTTAGACAATAATAATAATTATTTATATAGAGTCAACATATTCCGCAACGCTTCCAAAACAGGGGGGAACAGATACAAAAAACAAAGTTACAAAAACCACTGTTACATAGTAATCAGTTGATGGAAACAATAGGGGTGCGGGTCCTGCTCCAATGAGCTTACATACTGTAAATAATGGGGTAATACAGAATGTAAAGGGGCTGGGGATGTGCACGGTATGCTGAGATGGAGACGCTATGCAGATAGACAATGGTCAGACTTAAGCCGTGTGGTGGCTGAATCGGGTTGACTGCAGGGAGCAGTTGATTGCAACTGGCAGGGATTGCAGTCAGTAGGACAGGCAGCATGTTATCAGGCAGCGTACAGAAGGTTTGGTTTAGGGGATATGGTATGCTTCCCTGAAGAGGTGTGTTTTTAGAGCAGGCCTGAAGTTTAGTGTGTCAGTGATTGTGCGGATAGTTTGGGTAGCGGGTTCTAGAGGACATATGCTGCTCTGGAGAAGTATTGGAGGTGGGAATGAGAGGTTTGAATTAAAGGGGCGCTTAATCTGATTTTGTTAGTGGAGCGGGGGGCGCAGACTGGGTGGTGGACTGAGATGAATGAGGGAGGCAATATAGGGCTGTGTTGTACTATGGAGAAATTTATGGATGAAGGTAGTGAGTTTAAATTGAATTCCATATTTGACGGGCAGCCAGTGCAGTGAGCGGCACAGGGCAGAGGCGTTCGAGTAGTGGTTGGACAGGAAGATGAGCCTGGCTGACGAATTCAGGATGGATTGGAGAGGGTAGAGTCTGGTGCAGGGGAGGCCGATCAGCAACGAGTTGCAATAATTGAGCCGAGAGTGGATGAGGGCAACAGTGAGCGTTTTTTTAGCGTGTCCATGGTGAGAAAGGGGTGTATTCTTGCAATGTTCTTGAGGTGCAGCTGACATGTCAGGGTGAGAGATTGGATATAGGGGGTAAAGGAGAGAACGGGGTCGAATACAGCCCCAAAACAGTAGGTAACATTTAGCAATCAATGCAAAAAACTAGGTAATTCTAAAGGGCTCACTTTCTTTTATTTGCAATCGTAGCAATTAAATGGAACCTGTCAGTTTGATCATGCTGTCCAAACTGCAGGCATTATGTTATGGAGCAAAAGTGGCTGAACCGATTGATATATTTTTTAATTCAAAAATATACCTTATACCTTGTATTTTATTCATATAAACCTCTGATCTTTCTAAGCTTGGAATTCCAGTGGGCGGTCCTATCAGTGATTGACAGCTACATGTGTATTACTGTGTATGCAGGGACATTAGTCAATCACTGATAGGACCTTCCACTGAACCTCTAATCTCAGAACGATCAGAAATTTATATGTTCTACTGAATATTGTTTTCCACAAGCCTATGTATCAATCTGCTCAGCGCCTCCTACTCTATAAAATGCTGACTGCACGATAGACTGTATGTTCAAGCTGACAGGGTTTCCTTTGATATAGATGACCGTAAAAATGAATGCAACCTGAGAGTTATAATCTTTTTTTTTTTTTTTTTCCTATGGTGATCATATTAGGCTTATTGTGAATGTCTAAAGGAATTTATGCAAAACAGAAGCTGGAACAATGCCTCTACAGTACTACCTACTGGAAGGCAGCATTCCTGCAAGTTAATGCCCGTTATTTTTACCAGCCTTGTAACAATAACTGGGGGTATATTCCAAGGCCAGAGTCTTCTCCAGAAGGAAATGATAACCATGTACAAACAGCCTATTTTGGGGATTTTGACCCTTATAAATATACAGTAGGTAACTAGCTGACTGAGTGAGAAGCCTATGATGTCTTTAGGGTCAGACATTGACTTGTAGAAATGTTATCTTTTTTAATGGTGGCGCTGTAGAGGCATTGTTCCATTTTTTCATTCGCATATATTTCTCAGAGGACCATGCATGGCCTTATAAGTAAAAAAACGACCATTCTCAGCAAGTAATCTGGTAGATATGATACTTTTTAATGGCTAACAAAAATACAACATTTTATAGCAAGCTTTCAAACATAGTTGGGGTTCTTCCTCAGTGTGTGTGTGTGTGTACATGTTACGGTGTGTTCTCTGTAGTGTTACACAGGACTGCAGGTATGACATCATTATCTATCCTCAGCGTTATCACTGTGTTCTCTGTGCTGTTACATTGGAGTGCAATTGTACAGAATTGTACTAGTGTACTACCCGTTGCTGATGGTGGAGAAGGGTGGGCTGCATTAGCAGCAGGAGATGCCAAGCCTGAGATCACGGGGGGTGCAGCAGCAAGGTCACGTGGGCCGTCACACGCCGGTGTTACTAGGGGCAACGAATGTTACTAAAGACAAAGCTTTGGCTAAGAAAAAGAACCCTATTTGAAATCGGCCCTAGTAAATGTCAATACTAGTAGAGATTTTACTGTATGTATGTATGTTATATATATATATATATATATATATATATATATATATATATATATATATATATATATATATATATATATATATATATAGTAAGAGTGTTATCCAGGGGCTGGGGGCGGCAACAACACACTGGACTCCAAAGTTCATCAAAACTCACTTTTTAGTCTTTATTTTGGCGTATGCTCCAGGCCACACAAAACAGCAACACAAAGTCCATGCAGAATAACAGAAATAAAATGCTGCACCATGCAGGGTACTCAGAGGCTTCCTCAGGCTGTCAGGCTGTTGCTCTCTCCTCAGCTTGTAAGACTGACCTCGTGGACCTGCAGCCTTTTATGCCCCAGTAGCTGAGTCGAGAGCCAGGGTGAAGCTGTGGACTGGATCTCCACCCTGTCCAGACTAAGAGCCTGGGAGGGAGATATACTCCATCCACAACTTCACCCTTTAACTGCCTACAATATATACCTATTAAGATGTCGACACCTGTGTTGAGTGTATCAAAGATGGATATAAACTTGTGCTCCCAAATTCTTTTAATGACATTTAAATTTGAAGTTGCCTTTTAATTTATTCATTTTCAAATGTTCTATGTTGTGTCCGTGACTAGAAAAGTGCTCTGCCACAGGTAATTCTGTCTTTCTTTCTTTAATTGTGTTGCAATGACATCTCATAACATAGTAACATAGTATGTAAGGCTGAATGAAGACATTGTCCATCTAGTCCAGCCTGTCTATCGTACTTTGTTGATCCAGAGGAAGGCAAAAAACCCTGAGGCCAGAAACCAATTAGCCCTTTAGGGGAAAAAATTCCTTCCCGACTCCCTAATGGCAATCAGACTGTTCCCTGGATCAACCCCTAATAGTTCCTACCTGCCTATATACCCGGATTGACACTTCACCTAATATTTATATCCTGTAATATCCTTCTTCTCCAGAAAGACATCAAGTCCCCTTTTAAACGCCTCTGTGGATTTTGCCATCACCACTTCCTCCGGTAGAGAGTTCCATAGTCTCACTGCTCTTACAGTAAAGAATCCCCTTCTATGTTGGTGATGAAACCTACTTTCCTCTAATCGTAGCGGATGTCCTCTTGTTACCGTCGCGGTCCTGGGTGTAAACAGATCGCGGGAGAGATCCATGTGTTGTCCCCTCATGTACTTATGCATAGTTATTTGGTCCCCTCTTAACCTTCTTTTTTCTAGAGTAAATAGACCCAATTTGGATAGCCTCTCTGGGTATTCCAGTCCCGTCATTCCATGTATTAGTTTAGTTGCCCTTCTTTGAACCCCCTCCAGTACCGCAACATCCCTCCTGAGCACCGGTGTCCAGAATTGTACGCAGTATTCCATGTGAGGCCTGACAAGTGCCTTATATAATGGAAGGATGATGTTCTCGTCCTTCGCCCCTATACCTCTTTTAATGCACCCCAAGACTTTATTTGCCTTTGCAGCAGCTGACTGGCATTGGTTACTCCAGTTTAGTCTATTATCCACTAATACCCCCAGATCCTTTTCCATATCACTTTTCCCTAGTGGTACCCCAATAAGTGAATATTGGTGACATCCGTTTCTCCTGCCCATGTGCATAGTCTTACATTTTTCAACATTGAACTTCATTTGCCATTTTTCTGCCCAAGCCCCCAGCTTGCCCAGGTCCGTTTGCAGCCGCACATTGTCCTCCGTTGTATTAATTATATTGTATAATTTTGTGTCATCTGCAAATATTGATATTTTGCTGTGCAGCCCCTCTACCAGGTCATTGATAAATATGTTGAACAGAGTGGGGCCCAAAACTGAACCCTGTGGCACCCCACTAGCGACTATGGTCCAATCAGAGTACGCACCATTTATTACCACCCTCTGCTTTCTATCATTGAGCCAATTTTCTACCCACTTACACACGTTTTCGCCCAGTCCGAGCTGCCTCATTTTGTATATTAGCCTATTATGTGGCACGGTGTCAAAGGCTTTAGAGAAGTCCAGATATACAAGATCAATAGATTCTCCCAGGTCCAGCTTAGAGCTTACTTCATCGTAGAAACTGATCAGATTTGTCTGACATGAGCGACCTTTCATGAATCCATGCTGGTGAGGAGTTATTCCCTTGTTTTCCTTGAGGTACTCATCGATGGCGTCTCTCAGAATCCCCTCGAAAATTTTTCCCGTTACTGAAGTGAGACTTACTGGCCTGTAGTTTCCAGGCTCACTTTTGCTCCCTTTTTTGTAAATTGGAACCACGTTGGCAATGCGCCAATCCAATGGTACTACACCGGTCTTGATAGTGTCTAGAAATATTAGGTATAGCGGCCTAGCTATCTCGTCACTTAGTTCCCTTAGTATCCTTGGGTGTAATCCATCTGGGCCCGGCGATTTATCAATTTTAGTTTTCTTTAGACGCTTCCGCACCTCCTCCTGTGTTAGGTATGAGATGTTTTGTGAGGGGTTCGTTTTATTCCCCTGCATCTCGTGTGGCATTTCCTTTTCTTTTGTGAATACACTTGAGAAGAAACTGTTTAGTAGATTTGCTTTCCCTTCGTCATCATCAATGATTTCTCCTGCATTGTTTTTTAAAGGGCCAGTGCTCTGCCTGCAAATCCTTTTGCTGTTAATGTAGTTGAAAAATAGCTTCGGGTTGTTTTTGCTCTCTTTGGCGATCCGTCTTTCTGCTTCCTCCTTGGCAGTTTTGATCGTATCTTTGCATATTTTGTTTTTTTCCCTGTATGATTTTAGCGCTTCTTCGCTGCCTTGTTGCTTTAGTAGTTTGAACGCTTTCTTCTTTTCGTTTATTGCCCCTCGTACCGTCTTGTCGAGCCACATTGGTTTCCTTTTAGCTGAGTTACTTTTATTTTTAAAGGGAATGAACTGCTCACATGAGGCGATTAGGATCCTTTTGAACTTTTCCCATTTTTCCTCCGTACTGATATTTTTGAGGATGTTGTCCCAATTAATGTTACCGATAGTAGTTCTAAGCTCATCAAATTTTGCTTTACTAAAGTTTAGTTTCTTTGTCGCTCCCTGATAAGGCTTCCTATAGATTGACAGCTGGAAGTTGATTATATTGTGGTCGCTGTTCCCCAAGTGCCCCTCAACATGTACCCCCTTTATTCGGTCCGGTTTGTTAGTTAGTACTAGGTCCAGAATGGCCCTCCCTCTAGTTGGTTCCTGCACAAGTTGGTTCAGGTAATTGTCTTTAATTACTCTCAAGAATTTGTCACCCCTGTGAGATTTGCAGGTTTCCTTCTCCCATGTTATATCTGGATAATTAAAGTCCCCCATGATAATTACTTCATTGCGGTTTGACACCTCTTCTATCTGCCTTAGTAGTAAGTTTTCAGTTTCTTCTGTTGCTTTTGGTGGTCTATAGAAGACCCCTATCAGGATTTTGTTATTTTTTCCTCCCTGTATTTCAACCCATAGATCCTTGCTTTAAGTTTTTGTTCTGTTTTTTTCAACGTAGAGGACCCCAACAGGACATTTACTGCACATGATCAGGTACACAACATTGGACGAGGAACATGTGAATGTCCCTGGGATCTTATAGTCCCGTTGTGTGTTGGGGATTTGTACCCTGTCCGCGGTCAGTACTTTTGAGCAGGTCTTACAGCTCCTTACATTACAGGGATAAGTTCCTTTTTGTGTTTCAAAGGGCATGCACTTCTGATTATACAGTTCCTTAAATTTGGAGGTTGCCTGTAACACCGAAGGGGGGAGGGTCCGGGAATATGGTTTTCAGACAGTCATCCTTGTGTAGGATATGATGAAGTTTCTTTGCAGTTTCCCTTAGTACCTCTAGCTGCGGATTGTAGGTCACTACTAGAAGTACATGATTGTTTTCTTCCTTCTCTGTGTATCAGAGTAGTTGATTTAGGTGCAAATTAATCACACCATGTCTGTGCCTTTTGTATATGTATATGTGCGTATGCATTATATATATATTATGCCCGAGGAACAACCGTAAGTAGGTTTGAAAGCTCGCTATAACATCATGGTTTTTTATTAGCCATTAAAAGGTATAGCTACAAGATTACCTGGTTTCTCTTACTAAAAGCAACCACATTTTGCTCTACTGGCTAATACTGTACCAAACTATTTTTCTTTTGCCCCTATAAGTATCCTCACACCTACGATGTGCTCTCCTTAAGGAGAAGCTTTACCCCTCCTGACCAAAGAAATTCTACCGTGGTCTGTGATGTAGTGTATATATAGAGTTCTGCACATTTTCTGAAGTTTTGCGCTGTTATACGCCACATGACTGCCATTCTGCATGGCTTTATAAAGTGCCTTCAGTGGTATGAAAGCAGACAATGAAACCTGTAAAATATCTGCGCTCAAGGGAAACTGGTGCCCATTTGCTGACATTCCCAAACCAGCTGTGAAGTACAGTTATTGTTGCCATCCAATATTCATAAGAAAAGGGAAAATGAATATATCCATAAAATATGTGAGAGAGTGGAGACATAACCGAAAGGAAGAGCGAATGTGAACGCTCCCCCCAGACAGTGAAGTATAAAAGCTTCCATTAAATGTGTGATGCCAGTGGCGATTTTTTTTGGCTGTTTTTCCTCTTATGATTTTGTAATGAATGATCCTATATGTTCTTTTGCCCGCGAATCTCATCACTCACATGTTTAAGTGTAGATTAAACTCTTTCCCTACTTGAAGGGAACAATCCTGTGGTCTGCAATGAGTAATAACGGCTCCACTGACTCGCTGCACTTCTATTGATTTTCTGTTGTGTACTCACATTCTGACGCATTTCCATTTACAGTGTTCGTTCTCCTCACTTCTTATTATTTCCATTGCTCAGACAGAATTTATATGTCCCTTAAATGTTTAAGTATTCATTTGAATTGTTTACGTTGGGTGTATTTCATTATTGATTCTTGATTGAATGTCGCTGAGCATTAAGTTCTTAAAGCATTACTTAAAGGGGTATTCCCAATACAAATATGGAAAAAGGGTTGGCGTGAAATGACATGAGCTGCCTCTGGTGCAAGGACTACACATAGACAAAAACGCACCAGTAGCACAGAATGTCATGACTAAGGATGCTTAGCAGGTCTAAAACATGACTGTTTATTGGGCCAGTGTTTACAGTCTTATTAGATCTTCTCAATAAAGTTGCTGCTTTTATATTCGGGAAGTTGGAACATATTTTTTCTTTGCTAGTATTCCCAACACTAACTTTACTTTTTATATAGCTGACGATCCCAAAGATGGGACCCACACCCAGTAGTAGACATTCATGGCATATCCTGTGAATATGGCATAAATGCCTGTAATGGGAATACCCCTTTAAAGGAGTTGACTTACAACTTCTGTTTGTAAAGAAATAAGCCCAGTAATCAGATAAATTCATTTTTTGTTGTTGTTGATCTGTTGTGGGTATTCAGTTGCTATTGCTGGCTAGCTATGTAATATAAGTGGTGGATCCCCCCCTATTTTATATATAATACATATAGATCGGTATCTTTATTATGCCGGATTCACATGAGCATATTTACACAGCATATTACGCATAAGAAATTTGCACGTGAAATAAGCAGTGAATAGAATCCATTGAGTTCAGTGGGTTCATTCACATAAGCATATGTTGTCCAGGCATTTTGACCATGCAAAAAAAATGCAGAGCATGCTCTATTTTCCTGCGCATTTGCTTATTAACCTCATTACACAAATTGCCCATTTCAATGAATGGGAGCACAGGTGACTGTTCCGTGGCACGCTCAAAAAGTGCAGTAAACCATGCACAGGCACACGCAAATACGGATCATCCATTGTGCACATATGTGGCACAAATGCATGTGTAAATGTGCTTACGACTGTGTGACATTGGCCTAAGTCAACCCCTTTAAAGGCTTTTTACAGTTTTATGATAATGTTCAGTTTAACATACCTTGTGCATCAGTTCCTCAAGCTCACACCCCTTTGTTGGGATTAATGGGATATTCCTATCTCGGGAATCCTATTTCAACGTGTTCAAAGTCACAAAACAATGCATTCACCCATAAGATGTTTATTTCCCAAATGCTCCATTCTTCAGACATTGCAGATATTGATTCCTCTTCCCTCTTCTGTTTGCTTCTAATTGCCAGGGAAACAGATAACCTCTGGTATGGAATGAAACAGCAGAGGAGGCCGAGGCTTGTGCACTTCTTTCATCCAAATCTGATGGCTAGGAGCTCAGAAACGCATGTGCACTAGCATTTGGCCTGGCCACCAGCTACCGTTGTGAAATAGAGGTGGTCTGTTGCCTTGGCACCAAGCAGTAAACAACCAGAGAACAGAGGAATCAATAGCTGCAGTGTCTGGAGAATGGAGCATTTTGGGAATAAAAATCCTACCGGGTGAATGCATTGTTTTGTAAATTCAAACACATTGAAACAGGATTGCTGATATGAGAATACCCCTTTAAGTTGAAGAACTTAGAATTCTTAAGACTTTGATCCTTGGTTTAGCTCTAAGCCAAAACTATTAGTGACCCTGTTGGTCCACATAATTTCCATTGTGCCTTGTTATAGTGATGGATCGGCCGCAATAGGGGATTTCATGTTTTCAAAGAAGGATTCTTCTTAAGGTTCAGGAAAAGACTGAAAAAAATCATCTGTAACAAGTAAAACTTGGTTGAGTTTTTGGTTTGTGTGTAGAGTTTATGATAGAATGATAATATAGTAAAAATAAGGCAGCTAGTTGTAATCTTTAAGATTTAAATACAGTGGATTTGGAGGTCTGTATAAGAAAAAAAAATATATTAAAAAATTATTCAGCACAGAAGTTTAAATCTCCTTAGAAAAACAAAATGGTAAAATGGTATTTACGGACGGACATTCGCTTTACCATGTTACTTGTTTTGGATATGTATATTAACCTTCAATTAGATGTCCTGGGCTTTACCACCATTAAAGGCTGAGCTATCTCTTATAAATTGTAGTCACATCTCTTTTAAGGAATTGACTTCACATCCAAAAAAAAAAAAATTAAACTTACTGCGGAGACAATACAGAGCTCCGGTGCCCTCTTCTGAAATCTTGCCCACGGTGAATGGCTATCGTGTGTATGATAGGAATTCCAAGTGCCTCCACTACAGAGAGAGAATTCACTTTTATCTTGAAAGTACAGGATCAGAAAGAAAAGAAAAGACTTTTTTAGTTTACCTCTTTGTTCATAAAAAATGTATTCAAGAGTTACGCTGGTTACTTAGATTTGATGTGGTCTCTTGTGGAACTTTGAAAGGAAATTTCCCAGCAGTCCTGCCAAGATTTGTAAATAGTATGCTGTATAAATTTCCAAGCTTGTAAAGCTTCTAAACAAGAAAACCTAGAAGGATTTTTGGAGATTGATGGAAATAAAAATATTTCCTATAGGAAATTGAGGACTTGGTTTCCAGATTCTGGTATTGACTTGTTCATATTTAGATTTAAGGCTTAATCTTTGAATTTGTGGATTGTATGACTAAATTACAAAAAGTATTTTATAATGTCAGCAAGTCACATAGGAAAAAGCGTCAACTGAAAAATGCAATTTACAGATACAGTAGAGCTTACAATATCACTTCACACAGTTCATTGTGATAATGTGATAGGATTTCCATGGTTTTAGTAAGTTGATGGGTTTGCCAACTGCATTATTTTAAGGGATTTTTTTCTGGTTTTTATGTAATGAAAGTTAAAAAATATCTTCCAGCAGTTTTAGCCCCACACTACTGCTGAATGTTCCCTAGCCCATCCCCTTGCTCTGAATGACTGCCCTAGCGCCCTCTTGAGTGTACACTAGAGCTGTTACTCATGCAACTGCGTCATCACCACCCGAGATATGTTTATTTTGCTTCCTCTTCACCAGTGTAACACTGTCCGCAGTTTAGTAGGCTCAAAACTGCTGATAGAAGTCCTTTAATACTGATGGCCTATAATTTAGTATAGGCCAATAATATTTCTTTTGTGGGGGCTCAGCTATCATGACCCCATCAATGACAGTGAATAGGACTAGTGGCTATGCCAGACTCGGTAACAAATGTGACTTCCCTCACTTCCTTGCCTTTTATTGGTATTCCCAAAATAAGAAATGTGAGAGGATCAGCTTAGGAAAAAAATCTTGCATTACTCACATCTAGTGTTGAGTGTACCGAAACAGTAGAACCCTGTTTCAAGCCGAACTTTGCTAAAAGTTCGATTTGGCACAAACCCGAACCTAGGTGGTCTATCTCAGTTGAACTCACTAACACGGCCTCTTCCTTTTTCTTCTTTCCATTCCTTTCTATCTTTTTCTTTTTCCTATTCTTCTTCCTCTTCCTTTTTTTCTTCTTCATCATTAACTTTGCCTTAAAATTCAATGAACTGGCTGAACCAAACTTCTGAAATGTTCGCTCCTCTCTACTCACAATGCCCAACAGGGTAACACAATTTTTTTTCAAAGGTGTCATCACATACCATTTATCTGGGGATAACTTGAAACAATAAGATAAGGAAGGACATATCCAGATGTACCCATGGAATCAGTGAAGGGGATACAGTGCTTATGCGAGTGCCATGGCCTCTTTCAATGTACTGATCATTGGGGGCCTGTTGATCGGACCCTCACAAATGAAACAGTGATGGCATGTCCTAAGAATAGACCAACTATGTTTAAGTCCTGGTGAAACCATTAAAACATTGCCCAGACTTGATACATTGTAGCAAACACTCCTCCATGCATAGAATAAGGTCTATAACTAGAGATGAGCGAGCATACTCATCCGAGCTTGATGCTCGTTCGAGTATTAGGGTGCTCGAGATGCTCGTTACTCGAGACGAGCACCACGCGGTACTCGTCTCGATTAAACGAGCACTGACCATTGAATTCAATGGAGCCGGCAATACAGCCGGCTCCATTGAAAGCAATGGCCTGCCGGCGAGCGCGGGATGAATTGTCGGGAAGGGCTTAAATATACAAGCCCTTCCCTGCAATTCATCCAGAAATGTGTAAAAAAAAAAAAAAAAAAAAAAAATATATATATATATATATATATATATATATATATATATACTCACCTTGTCCCGGCAGAACGATGTTAGCCCATTGAATTCAATGGAGCCGGCAATACAGCCGGCTCCATTAAAAGCAATGGGCTGCCGGCAATCGCGGGATGAATTGTCGGGAAGGGGTTAAATATATAAGCCCTTCCCTGCAATTCATCCAGAAATGTGTAAAAAAAATTAAAAAAATTAAATATATATATATATATATATATATATATATATATATATATATATATATATATATATATATATATACACACACTCACCTGGTCCCGGCAGACGGAGTTCAGCGCGGCCAGCGGCAGTCCTCCTGAACTGCTCTGAACAGCTGTGAGTAGTATTCAGCAGCCGGGGATTTAAAATCCCCGCCTGCTGAATGAGCTGCCTCTAATTGGTCACAGCCTGACCAATCAGAGGCAGATTCCACTCACACACCAATTCATGAATTTATGAATGGGTGTGTGACTGCTGCCTCTGATTGGCTCAGCGGGACCAATCAGATGAGAGGCAGCAGTCACTCACCCATTCATAAATTCATGAATGGGTGTGTGAGTGGAATCTGCCTCTGATTGGTCAGGCTGTGACCAATTAGAGGCAGCTCATTCAGCAGGCGGGGATTTTAAATCCCCGGCTACTGAATACTACTCACAGCTGTTCAGAGCAGTTCGGGAGGACTGCCGCTGGCCGCCCTGAACTCCGTCTGCCGGGACCAGGTGAGTATATATATATTTTTTATTTTTACACATTTCTGGATGAATTGCAGGGAAGGGCTTATATATTTAACTCCTTCCCGACAATTCATCCCACAATCACCGGCAGCCCATTGCTTTCAATGGAGCCAGCTGTATTGCCGGCTCCATTGAATTCAATGGGCTAACATCGTTCTGCCGGGACAAGGTGAGTATATTTTTTTTTAAATTTTTACGCATTTCTGGATGAATTGCAGGGAAGGGCTTATATATTTAAGCCCTTCCCGACAATTCAGCCCGCGCTCGCCGGCAGGCCATTGCTTTCAATGGAGCCGGCTCCATTGAATTCAATGGGCTAACATCGTTCTTCTCTGCCACAGCTGCTACAGCTGTGGCAGAGGAGAACGATCTTTATGCTGACAGTGAGGGGGGGGGGGGGGGTCTCACTCTTGCCACTATTGTGGCTTAATAGTGGGACCTGGGAACTTGAGATGCAGCCCAACATGTAGCCCCTCGCCTGCCCTATCCGTTTCTGTGTCGTTCCCATCACTTTCTTGAATTTCCCAGGTTTTCACAAATGAAAACCTTAGCGAGCATTGGCGATATACAAAAATGCTCGAGTCGCCCATTGACTTCAATGGGGTTCGTTACTCGAAACGAACTCTCGAGCATCACTGAAAGTTCGACTCGAGTAACGAGCACCCGAGCATTTTGGTGCTCGCTCATCTCTATCTGTAACGTTTTTAACTTATGGATGTAAAGAAGAATGCAAGTAGATATCTTCAAAAAGGGGTGAAATTGAAACACAGAGTATATTTTGACATTCCATAAGCTTTCATTATATAATAGCAAATAGTAGAAACCACATAGCAGTGTGCTCAAGTATTGTACAGTATTATTGTATTACCTATTGCCTGTATGTAGGCAAGTGTCAGAACTGTGTCGAGATGGGCATAGTGCTCCACAACTGTTGAAGTGTGTTCTCTTACCCTTTATCCTTTCCACTAGATTGACAATATGTGCATCCTAATGAAGCTTTGTTGTGACAACTAGCTGAATTTTAAAGTTGACTCCTACAGTGTAACTCAAGAAAAAGTCTTACGCAAACTTCTTATACAGGTCATCAATCATATAGGGGAAGCTGCCAACTAGCCCGAAATTCCGACCAAAAACAATACCTCCAATTTCCTAATGAAATGAGCATTATCACTGAATGATGACATATTTCCTGTAGCGTTAATATTGAGCCTGTGGTGTTTTCACTGTAGACTGTAATCAATTGTGCTGAGAAAGAAGGGATGCCATGAATGATCTGACCTCTACCACAATTCCCGTTAAATATTTTTTTTAAATTCCGTTATACAGCCATGCTTTATTCCACTGTATTGTTTTAATGTGTAATTTTGTTAAGGAAGCATTAATTATTGAAATGCAATATGTTATTCAAAATGAATGTGAGATGATAACACTCGCCGTGTTATTAATTCATAATGATATATTGCATTCATTAAATGGCTGCTCTTCCTAGATGCAGACAAATTTGCTACCAGAATGTACCATTCTTTATATTTAAGCAGCGAGCACACATATATAGGGGACTATGGGATGCATCCTCATTCAATGTATTCTTCGTTTCAGGCCCAGGTAGTCACAAAATGACAAGCATTGTTAGTCGTTCTTATCGAGGACTTTACTAGTAACATTTTAAGGTGATGCAAACCTGTCAATAAATCCATCACTAGATTAGAGGACTGTATAAGCTCGGAGTACACCATAAAAACCCATCCTGGATTTAATAGCACACTCTGTCTATCTATTATATAACTCTGCACATAAAGGAAAATTGCCTTGTGTACTGTAGCGGAAGCAGTCTATGGTATAAGAATATATATGACTGGGCATAACAGATCCTTATGCATTGCGTTCTCTCTTTCAGGGGGTGTGCGCTCAGACCTTTTATGGGCACCTTCACTCTTGTAATTATGGCACATTTAACATGAAGGTAAGTGACTGTTGCAAGGGTTTTTATACAAAAATATAGAGTATTCACGTACATTGTTATCCAGAAAGTCTGAGGAAGATATATAGGGCTTAAAGGGGTTCTGTTACTAAAAAAGAAAAAATCTATACTTATCTCTTCCTCTCCCGTCAGTCTACTTAACAGATCTTCACCTCCCCCATCTTTTACGGTCTCCCTTAGTCTGGGGGGTCACTTCACCTTGAGCTGTCTGATTCTTGTCCTTCCTGTGAGGTTACGTACATTTGGTTGGCAGTCTTCTGCCTGCCAACCAATGTACGTTATGTCACAGCTCACAGACCAGCAGGAGGACTGCCTATCTTCTTCAGAGATCGCTCATGCGAGCGGTCTCTGAAATAGATTACAATTCCTTCCTAGGCAGTGAAGCTATAGCACAGGGATATGACCTTCACTGACTGGGCCGGAAGGAATTTGAGGAATGCAGCCTTCATAACAAGCTGGGACCAGCGTGCGGTGAGGTGACCCAGGTCACTGCAAAAGCTCTGGTAGGAGAAGATGTGTTAATGAAACTGACAGGGAAGGAATAGGTAAGTATAGATTTTTTTTTTTAAATGACAAAACCCCTTTTAGGTCCTTACACAGGACGATTATCACTCTTATGCCTTCATACAGGACCGATAAATGGAGTGAAGCGAGCTGGAGATCTCTTCCAATTGGCCACCTTTAACCAGACTAAACAGGCAGTCGGTCATAGATGAAAGACTGCCTGTTTACATGGGCTGACAATCGGCAGGTTTTTATGCCGGCATAAACTGAACGAACAAGAAACAAACAAATTAGCGTTCGTCATTCAGTCGCTGGTATTGGTTGCATTGAATGATTATCATTGATTTTTAGACAATTCAATTCTTTGAATGACAATCATTTTGTGTAAAAGGGCCCTTATCTGTTGTTGTCAGGCAGCTTGCTGAAGCAGAAACCTGCCTCTGTTACTCTCTGCACACCCCTTTACTGAAGTCCCACTATATTAAGGCATCAGAAAAATAGAAATCCTGTTTTGGACGGAGATTTCTACAAGTTTATTTCAGTTTTAGTTAATATGTTATTTGGTGGGCTTATCCTTGAACAGCATTTTCAGTAGCCTCCAATAAACTATCTAGATGGACATACACTATGAGATGACAACCTCTTCTCTGAAGAACAGACTTTGAGTGTGTGAAATGGAATCTATGAAGGATCAGGTCATTTTGATAATATCAGTTAAAGGGGTTGTCCAAATTATTTTTTCATTGTTATTGTGTGTCTCCCTTCTCCAAGCTACGCTTCATTAACCCTCTCTAATCCAATTTCCTTGCCACCCGCACACTCCATAGCTCTTATTTGTTTTGGATAGGAAAGCCTGTTGTGGATTCCTTGGAATTACTCAACAGAAATACATAAAAAATAAACTGTCATGATGATTTTCTTAACAATGTTTTGAAAATAAACCCTTTCCAACTCAATGTCGGCCCTCTTATTCACATTAAGAGTTCCTTGCATATCTCCAATGTGAGATGAGTTCCGGCACGCGTTTCTAACGCTATGTAGGAAAGCGTTCCGATGTCAGAGGCTGTTCTGCATATGTATGCTACAGTATTAGTCCTGTATTCTGTAACATACATATGTCAGAAAACCCCTTTAAATCGCATAGAGCAAATTGTAGAAGTATATCACGATGGTCTAACATGCTATACGAGTTTCCTTAAAATTGTTGCGGGTCGGGATACTAGGATCATGCGTGGTGTGTTTAGAAATATAGAGCTGATTCAGGGTTATTACTTGCTTGTTTCAGTGGATCTATACAATGTTATTTTGCGGTCGCTTTAATAATAACACTTTACTTGTGAAGATCATTGTAATACTTTTTCTTGCAAGGAGCGATCGGCACACAACCTCTATTTTGCTTACTGGGTGTTCAGAGTAAAGTAGTACTTCTATCACAATGCTACAGACCTGAGCTAACCATAGACTTCGTGTCACTTAACTACTCCTCTGCCCTACTGCAGCAGAATTACAGAATCACAATGCGTTTTCATGACCCGCGGTACGCGGCTCTTGGAGATTTGCCTATGTTCGCAGCAGATCCGTTTGACATACTGTTATTTTTAAACAAGTGCATTACTGTTGATCTCAAACCATGTGTTTGAGAAATGATGAGACATTTTCAACAAGTAAATTAGTATAAAAGCGGTGCCTGAATCTATTATTCCGGGCGATGAGGAAGGGGCTTGTGAATATATAATTACTGCCATGCAAATTAATTCTACGCAGCGGGCAGCCAAGCTGGCTGAACCTTTAATATAAATATGTTCATTTTCAAATCAACACAGCGGGTTCCTCTTTGGTGTGAAGATGGCTCGCTGCATATTTCAATAATGTAAAGCTGTGGAGATCCCATGCTGCAAATATCATGGCCATCTTTCATACATCTGTTCTGTACAATGGAGGCAATCTGTCTCGTATCAAAGGTTTATGAATTGATCTAAAGCACTTAAGGTAAATTAAAGAGAAACGTCAAAGCCAGAGCTTATTGCAGCTGTCATGGGAAAGGGAGAAAAATGAAAGTGTTTGCAGGATTAGGTGTGTTTCCTAAAAAAACAAAAAGGTTCTAGGTATTTTCTGGATTTATGTAACTAACAGGTAATCACTGGGAATGGAAATACAAAGTTTCAATATACTTTAAAGACTGGTAATTTAAAAGCTGTCTTATTCTTCTTGAACAAGACTGCTGCATAAAAAAATTGAGGCTTGGAAAACCCCTTTAATAATCATGGTCAAAACTAGTAACGATTATTGTTGCCGTAATTAAAAAAAACTAAATCTTAAAACAATATCTATCCAAATGTATAAAGAGGTTGCCCAGCTCATTATGATTGATGACATCCTTAGGATTGGGCATCAATGGATGATCAGTGAGGGTTCGTTGCCCAAGACCGCCACCGATCAGTCATTTTCTGAGCAGGGTGTAGATCTGGAAGCACACAGCTCTGTACACACTGTAGTGGTCTGGTATGGAATTGCAGGCACAGTTCAAATTAATTTCAAGAACTTGCAGTCAGGAATATAGACAGATGCCATCAGTGGAATGGTAGTGGGGATGCGGCTAGCCAGAAGATAAAACAAAACCATAGCCAAGAGTCAACACCAGGAAGTGGAACCATGGGAATCAGGTGACAAATTCAAAGGACAAGACAGGAACTTAATTTGGGAACAAGGTCAGGGTTAGGATCAGTAACAAAATCGGATAGTACAGGAACAATAGCCAGGTTAAGTATGTACCTAGATCTTCTTTCGAGGCGTAAAGACTGGAGTTCCCTTTAAATAGGCCAGCAAGACATACTTTATCTGGAAACGGGGGTTGGTCAAGCAACTTAATGCTGCTGGATGTGTAGACTCTGGATACATTCACATGGGCGAGTGCAATATCAGCACGAAAGAAAAGTCACCCATGTGAACAAAAAGATCAAAATCAATAGGTTCTTTTCACGTACGAGTTCCTTCCATATCGCTATTGGATAGAACACGCGTGTGAAAATCATCTGTATGAATGCATCCTAAGAGGAGCCACAGCAACTAAAGATGCATTCACACGGACTATTTTCACGGGTTCTGTCCAATAGTGACAGGGATGGAACTCGCGCGTGAAGAGAACCTATTGATTTCTATCTCTTTACTCACATAAGGGATTTTTTTTTCTCGGACCGATGGTCCAAGATAGAAAAGTAGCTGTATGCCCTACATTTGGGTAATTCTGTTTCAGAATTGTTCATTATTCCCTGTGGGCTAAAAAAACTGCATCATGCTTACATATAAATGCGAGTTTCATAACAGTGCAATGCAATTTTTAAAAATTTTTCCTACTGCAACAACCTGCAGTTTTCATATGTGTACAGACATGGAATGCTGTGAGTTTTCTCACAAAGCACATAGCACACACAGCAGAAATTATAGGTTTGAGTGCCTTATCGGTTCTAGTTTCTCGGACCAATATCACACTTATCCGTGTAAATGCAGCCTCAGAGATGCACTGCGTGAACCAGCTGAGATGAGTAACTTATAGCCAACTAAGACTCTTATGGCCCATTTATATGCAAAGATAATCGCTCAAAAGATAGGGGGAATGACAGTTTGAGCAATCATTTTGCATAAGCTGCTAATAGGCACTAATTCCTATTAGCAACTTATTATCTTCATTTGTGTGTAAATTAGCCTCCAGAGCTGTATTCAGAGAACAGCAGGTAGTCTGTTCTATGCATACAGTACCTTTGCTCTGCTGCAGGGCTGCAAGCTGAATACAATGTAATCAGCGCTCCCGATGGAGAACACAGCATTCTGTCCCTGCTATCAGCTCTCCGATTGAATAATGAATTTTATACTCACCATTGTTCAGCTGAAGAGTGAAAGATGGGAGCATTTACAAACAACGATTATCACTCAAACAATATCTTTTGAGCAAATTTTGAACGATAATTAGAGATGAACGAGTATACTCGCTAAGGCACATTACTCGAGCGAGTAGTGCCTTAGCCGAGTATCTCCCCGCTCGTCTCTAAAGATTCGGGGGCCGCGCAGGTGACAGATGAGTTGTGTCGGGAAGCGGGGGGGAGAGAGGGAGAGAGAGAGATCTCTCCTCCGTTCCTCCCCACCCGCCGCCGGCCCCCGAATCTTTAGGGACGAGCGGGGAGATACTCGGCTAAGGCGCTACTCGCTCAAGTAATGTGCCTTAGCGAGTATACTCGCTCATCTCTAGCGATAATCAATGCGTGTAAATGGGGCTTAAGGAAGTTACAAAACATCCCAAAAAATATATGTAATCTGCACCACTACCTATACCTGCGAACATACTGTTGGAAGACTAACGATAAGCTGTTAAAGCTCTCATCAATATCAATTTTTGCATGTGCTTTTTTGCTTTACTGTTTGTGGTATATGAATAGCTACACCATTAGCGCTGCAGCTTTTTGTGCCTCACAAACTTCTACATCTAGAAATCTGCTTTCTTTTGTATTAAACGGTAACAAAAAGAATAAAAGTTCTAATGGTTAAAATACCTAACTAGATGGCACAGGGAAGCTGGAGAAGATGAAAAGCTGTGGAATAGGAACGGGTTTATACCAACCTACAAATAATGAGGACTGTTATTTGTTAACCTCAAGCCAACACTTTTAGTGCAGTAAAACACGGCGCTTTGCCTGTTTCCAGCATTAATAATTTTATGTCGGTCTTGTGATGCTGGATGTCATTAAAAATAGATAATTTGTTTTTTACGTTTTCTTCCTTTTGTATTAACAAGTGGTTATGAGTAGAGATGAGCGAGCACCAAAATGCTCGGGTGCTCGTTACTCGGGATGAAATTTCCACGATGCTCGAGGGTTCGTTTCGAGTAACGAACCCCATTGAAGTCAATGGGCAACCCGAGCATTTTTGTATATCGCCGATGCTCGCTAAGGTTTTCACTTGTGAAAATCGGGGCAATTCAAGAAAGTGATGGGAACGACACAGCAACGGATAGGGCAGGCGAGGGGCTACATGTTGGGCTGCATCTCAAGTTCACAGGTCCCACTATTAAGCCACAATAGCGGCAAGAGTGCCCCCCCCCCCCGCACTGTCAGCATAAAGATCGTTCTTCTCTGCCGCAGCAGAACAGCGCTTTTCTGGCCAATAGAAAGACAGGGGAGGCATTACAACTTCCCCCTGCAACGTTCAAGCCCTATACCACCCCCCTGCAGTGAGTGGCTGGCGAGATTAGGTGTCACCCGAGTATTAAAATCTGCCCGCCCGCGGCTCGCCACAGATGCATTCTGACATAGTTCAGGGAAAGTGCTGTTGATGCCGGAGCTGCTATAGGGAGAGCGTTAGGAGTGATTTTAGGCTTCAAGAACCCCAACAGTCCTTCTTAGGCCATAGAAATCGCAGATCGCACTTATCTGCGATCTGCGATTCCTGTTCTCTTCTCTATATGCGCTCAATGGGGCCGGCGGCAGCAGCGCCGACCCCATTGAGAACATATAGAAGACAAATCATTCTTCTCTGCCACAGCTGTAACAGCTGTGGCAGAGAAGAACGATGTTTGCCCATTGAATTCAATGGAGCCGGCAATACAGCAGATTCCACTGAAAGCAATGGGCTGCCGGCGATCGCGGGATGAATTGTCGGGAAGGGCTTAAATATATAAGCCCTTCCATGCAATTCATCCAGAAATGTGTTACGATAAAAATATATACTGTATATACCGGCGAATAAGGCGACGGGGCGTATAAGACGACCCCCCAACTGTCACCTTATACGCCGGGAATACAGCGGAGCAAAGAATAAAATTCATTACTCACATCCCCCGGCGGTCTGCGGCGCTGCTGCAGGATGTTGCTCCCTCCTGGTCCCTGGCAGAGCATTGCTTTCTGGACGCAGGGCTTGAAATCCCCGCCTCCAGAAAGCTACTGTGATTAGCTAACACACGCCGTCAGCCAATCACAGCCATTCAATGACATCATTGTCATTGGCTGTGATTGGCTGAAGGCACGTGTGTTTTCTGGAGGCGGGGATTTGAAGCCCTGCGTCCAGAAAGCAATGCTCTGCCGGGGACCAGGAGGGAGTAATAGCCTGCAGCAGCGCCGCAGAACGCCGGGGGAAGTGAGTAATGATTTTTATTCTTTGCTCTGCTGTATTCCCGGCGTATAAGGTGACAGTTGGGGGGTCGTCTTATACGCCCCGTCGCCTTATACGCCGGTATATATGGTATATATTTTTATTTTTACACATTTTAGGATGATTTTCAGGTAAGGGCTTATATTTTTAAGCCCTTCCCGACAATTCATCCCGCGATCGCCGGCAGCCCATTGCTTTCAGTGGAACCTGCTGTATTGCCGGTTCCATTGAATTCAATGGCCAAACATTGTTCTTCTCTGCCACAGCTGTTACAGCTGTGGCAGAGGAGAACGATCTTTATGCTGACAGTGCGGGGGGGGGGGGGGGGCACTCTTGCCGCTATTGTGGCTTAATACTGGGACCTGTGAACTTGAGATGCAGCCCAACATGTAGCCCCTCGCCTGCCCTATCCGTTGCTGTGTCGTTCCCATCACTTTCTTGAATTGCCCCGATTTTCACAAATGAAAACCTTAGCGAGCATCGGCGATATACAGAAATGCTCGGGTCGCCCATTGACTTCAATGGGGTTCGTTACTCGAAATGAACCCTCGAGCATCGCGAAAATTTCGTCCCGAGTAACGAGCACCGAGCATTTTGGTGCTCGCTAGAGATGAGCGAACACCAAAATGTTCGGGTGTTCGTTATTCGGAACGAACTTCCCGCGATGCTCGAGGGTTCGTTTCGAACAACGAACCCCATTGAAGTCAATGGGCGACCAGAGCATTTTTGTATTTCGCCAATGCTCGCTAAGGTTTTCATGTGTGAAAATCTGGGCAATTCAAGAAAGTGATGGGAATGACACAGAAACGGATAGGGCAGGCGAGGGGCTACATGTTGGGCTGCATCTCAAGTTCACAGGTCCCACTATTAAGCCACAATACCGGCAAGAGTGGGCCCCCCCCCCCTCCCCTCCCAACAACTTTTACTTCTGAAAAGCCCTCATTAGCATGGCATACCTTTGCTAAGCACCACACTAGCTACAACAAAGCACAATCACTGCCTGGATGACACTCCGCTGCCACTTCTCCTGGGTTACATGCTGACCAACTGCCCCCCCTCCCCCCCACAGCGCACACCAAAGTGTCCCTGCGCAGCCTTCAGCTGCCCTCATGCCACGCCACACTCATGTCTATTTAGAAGTGCGTCTGCCATGAGGAGGAACCGCAGGCACACACTGCAGAGGGTTGGCATGGCTAGGCAGCGGTCCTCTTTAAAAGGGGCGGGGCGATAGCCCACAATGCTGTACAGAAGCAATGAGAAATAGAATCCTGTGCCACCGCCATCAGGAGCTGCACACGTGGGCATAGCAATGGGGAACCTATGTGCCACACACTATTCATTCTGTCAAGGTGTCTGCATGCCCCAGTCAGACTGGTAATATGTACTCTAACAGTAACCGCGTTGGTGGTAATGTGGTGGTGACTGAGGACCTAGTAGCACGGTTGTATTTTGTTGGTTTTCGGAATGCGGCCAGGATTAAGTGGGCCGTGGTGGGGGGATGGTGTGGGGGCTCTCGTTGTGTCGGTAAAGGTGAAATTCTTGGACTGCCACCAGACGAACCAATGCAAAGACATTTGCCAAGAATGTTTTCCCTGTTGGAGGAGGAGGGGGATGTTTTTGAGGCACTACGTGTCCTCTCCACGTGTCCGTGGTTATATGCACCTTTACAGTAACCGCGTTGGTGGTAATGTGGTGGTGACTGCGGACCTAGTAGCACGGTTGTATTTTGTTGGTTTTCGGAATGCGGCCAGGATTAAGTGGGCCGTGGCGGGGGGATGGTGTGGGGGCTCTCGTTGTGTCGGTAAAGGTGAAATTCTTGGACTGCCACCAGACGAACCAATGCAAAGACATTTGCCAAGAATGTTTTCCCTGTTGGAGGAGGAGGGGGATGTTTTTGAGGCACTACGTGTCCTCTCCACGTGTCCGTGGTTATATGCACCTTTACAGTAACCGCGTTGGTGGTAATGTGGTGGTGACTGCGGACCTAGTAGCACGGTTGTATTTTGTTGGTTTTCGGAATGCGGCCAGGATTAAGTGGGCCGTGGCGGGGGGATGGTGTGGGGGCTCTCGTTGTGTCGGTAAAGGTGAAATTCTTGGACTGCCACCAGACGAACCAATGCAAAGACATTTGCCAAGAATGTTTTCCCTGTTGGAGGAGGAGGGGGATGTTTTTGAGGCACTACGTGTCCTCTCCACGTGTCCGTGGTTATATGCACCTTTACAGTAACCGCGTTGGTGGGAAATGGCCTCGCCGCCATCATGTCTTTGGGAAGCCTCTGTTTCCACACCCCAGAGACATACCATTAGCAGCGGTATAGGCAGAGGCCAGAATTCGTAACATTTCAGCAGTAGCATTAGGACAGGCCCCACTAACATATCACTAGCAGCAGTATAGCGGGAGCGCAGTCTTCGTTCCATGTCAGCAATAGTAGCACTCAAGACAGGCCCCAGTAACAATTCCGAAGCAGCAGTATAGCGGGAGCGCAGTCTTCCTTCCATGTCAGCAATAGTAGCACTCAAGACAGGCCCCAGTAACAATTCCGAAGCAGCAGTATAGCGGGAGCGCAGTCTTCGTTCCATGTCAGCAATAGTAGCACTCAAGACAGGCCCCAGTAACAATTCCGAAGCAGCAGTATAGCGGGAGCGCAGTCTTAGTTCCATTTCAGTAGCCTTAGTATAGCCAAGGCCCAAGTTACATTTATGTAGCTAAAGTGTAGGCCAACCCCACACACCTTTCTGTACCATGAGTGCAGGCGAAGAACATACAAATTGCTATGATTACACTGTAGGTGAGGGCCCCAAAAATTTGGTGTACCAACAGTACTAATGTACCTCAGTAAAAATTGGCCATGCCCAACCAAGATGGCAGGTGAATCGCTTTGGTTAATGTGGCTTAAGTGGTAACTAGGCCTGGAGGCAGCCCAGTGTAACGAAAAATTGGTTCAAGTTAAAGTTCCAATGCTTTTAAGCGCATTGAAACTTATAAAAATTATCAGAAAAATTATTTGAGTGAGCCTTGTGGCCCTAAGAAAAATTGCCCGTTCAGCGTGATTACGTGAGGTTTCAGGAGGAGGAGCAGGAGGAGGAGGAGGAATATTAGACACAGATTGATGAAGCAGAAATGTCCCCGTTTTGGATGGTGAGAGAGAACGTAGCTTCCATCCGCGGGTGCAGCCTACGTATTGCTTACGTATTGCTGCTGTCCGCTGGTGGAGAACAGAAGTCTGGGGAAATCCAGCCTTTGTTCATCTTGATGAGTGTTAGCCTGTCGGCACTGTCGGTTGACAAGCGGCTACGCTTATCTGTGATGATTCCCCCAGCCGCACTAAACACCCTCCCTGACAAGACGCTAGCCGCAGGACAAGCAAGCACCTCCAGGGCATACAGCGCTAGTTCAGGCCACGTGTCCAGCTTCGACACCCAGTAGTTGTAGGGGGCAGAGGCGTCACCAAGGATGGTCGTGCGATCCGCTACGTACTCCCTCACCATCCTTTTACAGTGCTCCCGCCGACTCAGCCGTGACTGGGGAGCGGTGACACAGTCTTGGTGGGAAGCCATAAAGCTGGCCAGGCCCTTAAAGACTGTTGCACTGCCTGGGATGTACATGCTGCTCGATCTACGCACATCCCCTGCTACCTTGCCCTCGGTACTGCGCCTTCTGCCACTAGCGCTGTCGGCTGGGAATTTTACCATCAGCTTGTCCGCAAGGGTCCTGTGGTATAGCAACACTCTCGAACCCCTTTCCTCTTCGGGAATCAGAGTGGGCAGGTTCTCCTTATACCGTGGATCGAGCAGTGTGTACACCCAGTAATCCGTCGTGGCCAGAATGCGTGCAACGCGAGGGTCACGAGAAAGGCATCCTAACATGAAGTCAGCCATGTGTGCCAGGGTACCTGTACGCAACACATGGCTGTCTTCACTAGGAAGATCACTTTCAGGATCCTCCTCCTCCTCCTCCTCCTCAGGCCATACACGCTGAAAGGATGACAGGCAATCAGCCGGTGTACCGTCAGCAGCGGCCCAAGCTGTCTCTTCCCCCTCCTCCTCATCCTCCTCATGCTCCTCCTCCTCCTCCTGTACGCGCTGAGAAATAGACAGGAGGGTGCCCTGACTATCCAGCGGCATACTGTCTTCCCCCGCCCCCGTTTCCGAGCGCAAAGCAGCTGCCTTTATGGTTTGCAGGGAATTTCTCAAGATGCATAGCAGAGGAATGGTGACGCTAATGATTGTAGCATCGCCGCTCACCACCTGGGTAGACTCCTCAAAATTACCAAGGACATGGCAGATGTCTGCCAACCAGGCCCACTCTTCTGAAAGGAATTGAGGAGGCTGACTCCCACTGCGCCGCCCATGTTGGAGTTGGTATTCGACTATAGCTCTACGTTGTTCATAGAGCCTGGCCAACATGTGGAGCGTAGAGTTCCACCGTGTGGGCACGTCGCACAGCAGTCGGTGCACTGGCAGCTTAAAGTGATGTTGCAGGGTGCGCAGGGTGGCAGCGTCCGTGTGGGACTTGCGAAAATCTGCGCAGAGCCGGCGCGCCTTTACGAGCAGGTCTGACAAGCGTGGGTAGCTTTTCAGAAAGCGCTGAACCACCAAATTAAAGACGTGGGCCAGGCATGGCACGTGCGTGAGGCTGCCGAGCTGCAGAGCCGCCACCAGGTTACGGCCGTTGTCACACACGACCATGCCCGGTTGGAGGCTCAGCGGCGCAAGCCAGCGGTCGGTCTGCTGTGTCAGACCCTGCAGCAGTTCGTGGGCCGTGTGCCTCTTATCGCCTAAGCTGAGTAGTTTCAGCACGGCCTGCTGACGCTTGCCCACCGCTGTGCTGCCACACCGCGCGACACCGACTGCTGGCGACATGCTGCTGCTAACACATCTTGATTGCGAGACAGAGGAGGAGGAGGAGGAGGAGGGTGCTTTAGTGGAGGAAGCATACACCTCCGCAGATACCACCACAGAGCTGGGGCCCGCAATTCTGGGGGTGGGTAGGACGTGAGCGGTCCCGGGCTCTGACTCTGTCCCAGCCTCCACTAAATTCACCCAATGTGCCGTCAGGGAGATGTAGTGGCCCTGCCCGCCTGTACTTGTCCACGTGTCCGTAGTTAAGTGGACCGTGGCAGTAACCGCATTGGTGAGGGCGCGTACAATGTTGCGGGAGACGTGGTCGTGTAGGGCTGGGACGGCACATCGGGAAAAGTAGTGGCGACTGGGAACTGAGTAGCGCGGGGCCGCCGCCTCCATGATACTTTTGAAGGACTCCGTTTCCACAACCCTATATGGCAGCATCTCAAGGCTGATGAATTTTGCTATGCGGACGGTTAACGTTTGAGCGTGCGGGTGCGTGGCGGCGTACTTGCGCTTGCGCTCCAACAGTTGCGCAAGCGACGGCTGGACGGTGCGCTGAGCTACACTGCTGGATGGGGCCGAAGACAGCGGAGGTGAGGGTGTGGGTGCAGGCCAGGAGACGGTAGTGCCTGTGTCCTGAGAGGGGGGTTGCATCTCAGTGGCAGGTTGGGGCACAGGGGGAGAGGCAGGGGTGCAAACCGGAGGCGCTGAACGGCCTTCGTCCCACCTTGCGGGGTGCTTGGCCATCATATGTTTGCGCATGGTGGTGGTGGTGAGGCTGTTGGTGTTGGCTCCCCGGCTGAGCTTTGCGCGACAAAGGTTGCACACCACTGTTCGTCGGTCGTCAGGCGTCTCTGTGAAAAACTGCCAGACCTTAGAGCACCTCGGCCTCTGCAGGGTGGCATGGCGCGAGGGGGCCCTTTGGGAAACAGTTGGTGGATTATTCGGTCTGGCCCTGCCTCTACCCCTGGCCACCGCACTGCCTCTTGCAACCTGCCCTGCTGATGCCCTTGACTCCCCCTCTGAAGACCTGTCCTCCTGAGTAAGCGTTGCACACCAGGTGGGGTCAGTCACCTCATCGTCCTGCTGCTCTTCCTCCGAATCCTCTGTGCGCTGCTCCCTCGGACTTACTGCCCTTACTACTACCTCACTGCAAGACAACTGTGTCTGATCGTCATCGTCCTCCTCACCCACAGAAAGTTGTTGAGACAGTTGGCGGAAGTCCCCAGCCTCTTTCCCCGGACCCCGGGAACTTTCGAATGGTTGAGCATCAGTGACGATAAACTCCTCTGGTGGGCGAGGAACCGCTGCTGCCCAATCTAAGCAGGGGCCCGAGAACAGTTCCTGGGAGTGCTCCCGCTCCTGAGCAGGTGTTATTGTAGTGGAGTGAGGAGGCTGGGAGGAAGGAGGAGCAGCAGACAGAGGATTCGGATTGGCAGCAGTGGACGGCGCAGAACTGCGGGTAGACGATAGGTTGCTCGAAGCACTTTCTGCCATCCAGGACAGGACCTGCTCACACTGCTCATTTTCTAATAACCGTCTCCCGCGTGGACCCATTAATTGGGCGATGAATGTGGGGACGCCAGAAACGTGCCTCTCTCCTAATCGCGCAGCAGTCGGCTGCGACACACCTGGATCAGGAGCTTGGCCTGTGCCCACACCCTGACTTGGCCCTCCGCGTCCTCGGCCGCGTCCACGTCCTCTAGGCCTACCCCTACCCCTCAGCATGCTGTATTACCAGTGATTTGATTTCACAGGCAGGAAATAAATTGGCGCAAGACTGCAGGCCAAATATAATTTTTTCCCTTTTTTGAAAACGAAAGGCCCCACTGCCTCTAGTGAATGAATAATCTAAGTTTAATAACTGTGCTGTGTCCCTGCTAATGTGTCACAGAACGTGAGGGTAGCAGAGTTATTAACTGTGGCAGAGCAGGTATTTTTTTTCCCAATTAAGGAAAGCAAATGGCGAAGCCAGGAGTAAAACGTAGCTGGGTGCGTATGATTTTTAAAGGTGTCACACGCAGCCGACACGTGTCCACCGCCCTTAGGACGGACAGAGGCTGGACAAATAGAATTATTTTCCGTTTTTTGGCACCAAAAGGCAGCACTGCGTATATTCTATGAACATGAGAAGTTTAATAACTGTGCTGTGTCCCTGCTAATGTGTCACAGAACGTGAGGGTAGCAGAGTTATTAACTGTGGCAGAGCAGGTATTTTTTTTCCCAATTAAGGAAAGCAAATGGCGAAGCCAGGAGTAAAACGTAGCTGGGTGCGTATGATTTTTAAAGGTGTCACACGCAGCCGACACGTGTCCACCGCCCTTAGGACGGACAGAGGCCGGACAAATAGAATTATTTTCCGTTTTTTGGCACCAAAAGGCAGCACTGCGTATATTCTATGAACATGAGAAGTTTAATAACTGTGCTGTGTCCCTGCTAATGTGTCACAGAACGTGAGGGTAGCAGAGTTATTAACTGTGGCAGAGCAGGTATTTTTTTTCCCAATTAAGGAAAGCAAATGGCGAAGCCAGGAGTAAAACGTAGCTGGGTGCGTATGATTTTTAAAGGTGTCACACGCAGCCGACACGTGTCCACCGCCCTTAGGACGGACAGAGGCCGGACAAATAGAATTATTTTCACTTGTTTTACAAGCAAAAGGCAGCACTGCATATATTCAATGAATAATAACTGTGTTGTGGCCCTGCCTATACAATTCTTTCCCTGCAGTATCAATGGAGGGTGCAATGCTCTGCAGAAGCGATTTTGAGAAGCAAAAAAAAATGCAGCACAGCTAACAGCAGCCTGGACAGTACTGCACACGGATAAATATGGCCCTAGAAAGGACCGTTGAGGTTCTTGAAGGCTACACTCACTCCTAACACTCTCCCTGCCTATGCAGCACTTCTGTCCCTAATGCCAGGTGCAACGGTCTGCAGAGGCGATTTTGAGAAAAAAAAAATTGCCACTGCTAACAGCAGCCAACACACAGCTATCAGTGGCCCTAATAAGGACCTTTGGGGGGTCTTGAAGCCTACACTAACTACCAATTCTTTCCCTACAGCAGCTCCGGTACAAACAGCACTGTCCCTCATCTAACTCACACGGCATCTGAGGCGAGCCGCGGGAGGGGCCGACTTTTATGTTCGGGTGACACCTGATCTTCCCAGCCACTCACAGCAGGGGGGTGGTATAGGGCTTGAACGTCACAGGGGGAAGTTGTAATGCCTTCCCTGTCTTTCAATTGGCTAGAAAAGCGCGCTAACGTCTCAGGGAAGGAAGTGAAAATAACCAGAACACCGCATGGTGTTCGTTACGAATAACGAACATCCCGAACACCCTAATATTCGCACGAATATCAAGCTCGGAAGAACACGTTCGCTCATCTCTAGTGCTCGCTCATCTCTAGTAATTAACTGCTAATTTTTTTAAATTTAAAGCATGGGGGACACGGTGACAGGCATTTCCATAACTTGGACAATCCCTTTAACTCCTTAAAGACATGGCCTATTTTGGGCTTAAGGACGCAACGATTTTTGGTGGATTTTAATCTCCATTTTTCAAAAGACATAACTTTTTTACTTTTCCATCGACACGGCCGTATAAGGGCTTGTTTTTTGCGTGGCAAACTGTTGGTTTTATCGGTGCCATTTTTGGGTACATAGACTATATAGTAAAACTTTTATTATTTTTTATGATCGTAGGGAGAGAAAATGCTTCAATTCTGCTATAGAGTAATTTTTTAAAGCATTAATCATGCAGCATAAATGACACAATACATTTTTTTCTGCAGGTCGGTATGATTGAAACGATACCAAAATTCTTATATTTTTTTAAGGTTTTTCCACTTTCCTGCAATAAAAACCTTTTTTTTTGGAAATCTTTTTTTTTTCTAAATCGCTGCTTTCAAAGTCCTGTAATTTTTTATTTTTCCATGGGCAGAGCTCTGTGAGGGCTTATTTTTTGCGAGGCAAGCTGTAGTTTTTATTGGGAACATTTTGGGGTACATACAACTTTTTTGATTGCTTTTATTGCATTTTTGGGAGACAAAATGCTAAAAATTAGCATTTTTTTAACGCTTTTTGCCATGTAGGATAAAAAGCGTGTTCAACTTATTGTAGGTGTCGTTACGGTCACAATGATACCAAATATGTGTGATTTTCTTTTCTTTATTTTTTTATGGTAATATGAGAAAACTCTTTTTTAACCATTTTTATAATCTTTTTTTTTTTTACACCATTTGTGTTCCTGTGAATGACTTACATCATACCACTGATGATCGCTATGATAAGGCATTGCAGGAGAGCATACCACTGATGATCGCTATGATAAGGCATTGCAGGACTGCTCTCCTGCAATGCCTTATCGCTTATTACAACGATCATAGGCGATGGTAATACAGGACGCCTGTAGGTGGCGTCCTGTTACCATGGCAACCTGCTGGGCTCTCTATGATTATATCGCGAGAGCCCAGTAACATCACAGAAGGATCGCGCTACCTCTGTGAATCCTTCCCATGCCGCGATCTACATAGATCACGTCAGGAAAAGGGTTAACAGCGGGGGGCACATCTCTGATGCACCCCCGCTGCTGCAGCGGTAGCTGACTAACAGTCACAGCTGGCTCCCACTGCCGGATGGTGCGAGATCTCTTATAATCTCACACTATCCACATGATGTAAGGGTACGTTCAGTTGCGGGAAGTACCCCGTCTCCAGGACGTACCCTTACGTCATATGGAAGGGGTTAAATAAACAATAATTGAAGGGCTCAGGGAAATAAAAATCTAAATTGACTTTTACTGAAAACTAATTTCAATGTAAAAGTTTCACAATTTGTCAGGCCTAAAGTATACAATGACATGGCATTCTGAACACTGTAATACATGTATGGAACGGTTCAGAAGCTAAAAGCATAGCTGAAAGGTCTATAATAAAAATAAAATGTTTATATCTTTCCCTTAATCATTATCTGGAACATTGCCTGAATGTGCAAACTGTCATGGTGATCATGGTGTGCCATTGGCATAAACTGTTTTGCAGCCTACAAATCATCATTTTTCCAGTAACTGTGTTTTCTGTGTGTAAGGGCTCCTGCACACTGGTGATTATGATTCACGGCCCGATATCGCCCTCACAGTCTTTCTAAAAACCCCTGTATGTGAGGCGTTTTCACAAGGAAACTGCCTCGCATCACTACTAGAGATGAGCAAGCATACTCGCTAAGGCAAACTACTCGAGCGAGTAGTGCCTTATGCGAGTACCTGCCCGCTCGTCTCTAAAGATTTGGGTGCCGGCAGGGAAGAGCAGTGAGTTGCGGGAGTGACCAGGGGTGAGCGGGGGGGGGGGGGGGGGGGGGAGAGTGATCTTTCCCCCGTTCCTCCCCACCACTCCTCGCCCCCCGCCGGCGCCCGAATCTTTAGAGACGAGTGGGCAGGTGCTCGCATAAGGCACTACTTGCTCAAGTAGTTTGCCTTAGCGAGTATGCTCGCTCATCTCTAATCACTACCCTCCATTTCCGCTGCGGATATGATAGGAGATCGCGATCTTCTCCCATTGAAAACATGTGGAAACCCCTGGATGCAAGGTGTTTTCATCCTCACATCCCTGCAGGGGTTCCTTTATTTCCGCCGTGGCTGTCACAGCTAAGCTGGGGCCAAAGAAAGGAGGAAGTCTCTCCTGGTTTGTGCTATAGAGGTGTAGCAATTGTCCTACAAGCTGTTTTCCTCTGGTGACCAGGAAAGTGTTTAGCAATGAAGTTAGTGCCAAGTAGTTGTTCCACTCCCTCCCTTCTGGTGACATTGAACCGCCACTGGAGGCTGAAGAGAAACTAATCACTAGTTGGCTGGCACCGAGTTGCCGCAGGTCTGTCAGGCTGACAGGCCTAAAGACTCAGTAATTACACGGCTTTTTGGACTTTTTTTGCCATACTGACATTTTCTGGTGTACTGGATTAGAAGTTACCCGTTGTTTAACCAGCTATGATGGCTCCCAATGGCTACGCCTGTGGCCTCCCTTTAGGTGCATAGCTCTGGAATGGACTGGGATTATTTTTTTCATTTATCCACCTTCACCAACGTATTCTAGAACATTACTTTATAAAATAGGTTCTGCTTTAGACGCTAAAAGTGAACTTTCATCTTTCTTGCCCCAAGCCCTTCAATTATGTAATGGCTTTCCCTTTATTAGCCCAGATCTTGTCATATTGTTTTATTTTTCTATATGTTATATGTGGCCCAGTACACATTTTTATTATTACACCGATCTCTAGGTTATTCCTACTCTCTCATACATTGTCTCTTATTATAATGTGTGAGTAACTATTGGCGAATGAATAGTATTTCTAATATTGTAGACTACACATCAGAGTTACAAACAAAACATGGCCACCAGAAAATGTGCATTGGCAATCAGATTTTACTTCCATGATGCATTTGGTGGGACAAGACCTTATACCTGGTGCTAATGCTGTGTGCTCCCCTCAATTGGCAGAGACAGATTCAGGACGATACTTGGGGTGCATTAAAAGAGGTATAGGGGCGAGGGACGAGAACATTATTCTACCGCTATATAAGGCAGTTGTCAGGCCCCACATGGAATACTGTGTACAGTTCTGGACACCGGTGGTCAGGAAAGACATTGCAGTGCTTGAGGGGGTACAAAGAAGGACAACTAAATTAATAAATGGAGTGGGAGGACTGGAATACCAAGAGCGGCTATCAAAATTCGGATTATTTACCCTGGAAAAAAAGATGGCTAAGGGGCGACCAAATAACTATGTATAAATACATAAGGGGACAATATAAGGATCTCTGCCATGATCTGCTTATACCCAGGACTATGACTGTAAGAAGAGGGCATCCGCTACATCTAGAGAAAAGAAGGTTTTATCACCAACACAGAAGTAGGTTCTTTACTGTAAGAGCAGTGAGACTGTGGAACTCTCTGCCTGAGGACGTGGTGATGGCAAAATCCATTGAGGAGTTTGAGGAGTTTAAGAGGGACTAGGCATATTTTTAGAGCACTACAATATTACAGAATATAGACAGTAAATAAGCAGCATGGTTGTTGATTCAAGTCTTGGAGTCAGGTAGGAACATTACAAATGTTGATCCAGAGATTATTCTGACTGCCATAATGGAGTTGGGAAGAATTCCCCCCCCCCCCCCCCAAAATTGGTTAAATTGGCTTCTGCCTCAATATTTTTTTTTTGCCTTCCTCTGGATCTATAAGGGGGGGTTGAAACAGGCTTAGCTGGGTGGACATGTGTCTTCTTTCAGCCTAACATACTATGTTACTAAGGTACATATGGCAGGTTGCTGTATATGTTGACTTGATCAAATCCTTCTGTCTCTTCATGGAATCCCAGACAGACTAGATGTTGTACAGACCAGGGCTCTTTGGGGACCATATCATCACTTCCAGGACTCCTTGTTCTTCTTTACATTGAAGATAGTTCTTAATGGCATTGGCTGGATGTTTGTGGTTGTTGCCCTGCTGCAGAATGAATTTGGATCCAATCAGATGCCTTATATTTTTGAAAAAAATGTCTTAATTTGCAACATTTCTTCCACACCTGCCTAAAACTTTACTCAGTACTGTACATGCATGTGACCTCATTGTAATGACCATATAACTCAAATACTGTAACATCTTCATTTTGTTTTAACTGTGATATCTGTGCCAATGTGTCACATATGCTTTATGCATGCCATAGAGGCTTGTCACGCTTGCCACATTTTTGAGGGAATGACGGCGCTTTCTAGACACCTACAAAAAAAACCCCTGATCCTTACAAAATACAGACTAGCTCCGTCACATCCCTGGAAAAATATAGCGTGCTGTGTATTCTATTGGGATCTTGCAGCATTTCAATAAGGTTTTTTGTTGCAGAGATTGACAACAGAATGCAAAGTTTGAAAGATTTATCTAGTTGGTACAAGTTAAATAATTGATACAGAACAGTACATACCCCCATGTGTTTCTTCTTTACAGCATAGGAAAAAATGCTGGATGTTTTTTTTTTTTTTATAAGAGGCATGCAACATAAAAGATAATCACATTTCCAGATTTTAAGAGCTAGCATTTTGTTGATTAGCCTACACTGACGACCATTTAGCTCGTCCTAGTAATATGTGCAAGTGGGTACAGCTTAATGGGCTATGCTTTGGAAAAGATAACCAGTTTTTATGAAAGTGATTTAATACAGTGGATGGTTTTATATAAGACCCCATCATTGTTGGCAGGATAGGATTTTAAATTGACCAGTGGATAACCCAGAGAAGCCATTCAATCTCGCTTCTCCAAAATAATCAAATCATCGGAATAACTTGAAGCCTCTATGGAAACAGAGCTTACCACATTATGTCTCTTATAATAGCTACTTCACCGATATAAACACTGAATATTATTCAAACCTTTTTATTGTCATATGGCCTTTCCATAATAATATCCAAACATACTGTGATTATTTGGCTTACCAATGCGCCACTAGGGATATTATTTTATATGATGTTATTTCAGTTAAGAGCTTCATTGCGGAAAGCAAACTGAAACAATGATTTATTCATTATATTCTTTGTGTCTATCGAAACACTTCAGTATGGAGGTGCACATACGCTCAATATTATTTGTTACAAAGCGAACGTATAGGAAAGACAATGCAAATAACCCACGCAGTTCAGAATTTTTTTAGTAAGCCATAATATGAAATAACTGTGAAGTGCTTTGATAGGTGATATTTAGATAGATAAAATATAGTCTCATCATACAATAAGAAGTGATGTACATTTATACAACTTTAGCTACAGGCTGATTAGAAGTGGATTGCTTTATGAAAACCATTGTAAATGACAAACTCGTATTCTATTCTTATCCCCTTCAATGAGCTTTTGCTCACTTTATTGTATGTTCATTTTCTTTTTTTACGTAATGTTTTCTGGCAAGCCAGTGGTTATTGATGGAAGGTAGACTTTCCCTAGATTCATTTCATACATGAGGTAATGGAAAGAACATCTACTGGATAATTAAGTCAGTGGGTGGATATTTAAAGAGCAGCTAGGAGAACACCAACTACTCTACCTGGGGAACACAGAAAGCTGGTCTGTGTGAGCTAAAATGTGAGTATGTTGCTAAAATGTAGTTTTTTGTAAGCTGGCAAAGAGAAGTTCTCCGGCTGTTAGAAAGGGTTTACCTGTGTATTAGTTAGGCCTCGTGTCCACTAGAAAAATACGATCCGCGTGGATTTCTGCTGCAGATGGGGTCATCATTAATTTGATTTTTTATTGCTTGCAGGAGATCATAAGCAATGAGTTGAATGGAGCCCATCCGTGTGTGATCCGCAGTAAAATGGAGCATGCTGCGCTCTTTTTTTCTGTGTAAAATCTGCCAATCGAATTAAATCATATCCACAGGTGTTAAATTCAATTTAATTGACCGCGGATTGCCAATGGTTCCCTATGGGCAAATTTGACTGCGGATTTCACCCGCAGAAAAATGCACAGATTTGCTCATTCTTTTTCTCTAGTGGACATGAGGCCTTAGTGCCAGGAAGCAGGGTATTTATTATGTTCCGTCTCTGTTTTGTTCTATTTTATTTTGCAATTGTGCACAAACTGGCCTTGTGTCAGTTTAAATTTACTTCTGGCTGCTGACTCTGTGTTTTGGAGAAGAGGCACGTTCTTTGACACCAGCAAAGGCAATCCCAAGCTAACTCCAACACAGTATAAGAAAAATAAGTCAAGGAAAGCAGAACATCAAAACAACATTAGAATAGTATAGATAAAATCACAGACAATATAGACTGGGCCCTAAGGAAGAAATGTCCAATAAAAAACAGAACAATCCAGTGATTTCAAAAAGGCATGGAAACAATGTGTAAACTTAATGTTGTGGTGCACCAGTATCACAACGTCAGCCCCAGCCTACATGATTACACCTTTGGTAGATGCCCCTTGCCATTTGGCACTCAGCACTGATGAGTGCCTCTTTCCTGTCACTGCAGAAAGTTCCCTTGGGAGTCATCTGTTGGAAATCCCTCAGCGTTTAATGTTAACACCCTTCTTCTCTTCCCTGCTACAATATCTCCTGTGGTGTATGGACTGATTGGCAGACAGGGGGATATTTTTTCTACCTGGTCAATCAGCCACAATGGAACTGTATTTGTTCTGGATCCACCTCTACATAGCTGCTGATTATTTTCCTGCGTAAGGTATCTGGTATGTTGCTGTGGTCATCTGCAGCTAAATGCCACTTTTACTGTGCAGTTTATTCACCTTTGCCTAGCTCTGTTATATATAGATAGCATTTCCATCTATAATATATCCTTCCTATCCTCCAGCTAGGTACAGGCTAGGTCCCTAGATTTGAGATTTGGAGCCATCCCTATTGGGACTATCACCCTGCTTTTAGGCAGGGACTGCCAAGCCAGTGTTGGTTGTAAGAGTGTTCCTACTCCTATATTAGTGTTTCCTATGTGTTGTCTTAACCATCCAACAGTCACATTAAAATTGGAAAAACCTTCCCAAAAATGTCCATTTTTTTTAAGATTTTGAGCTCATGTCTCGTCTCGTCTCTCTCTGTCTCTCTCTCTCACTCCCCCTCTCTCTATCTTATAAATAAATTTGGCAGGAGCATTCTTTAGGTCCTAAATAGGAAACGTAAAGGGGTCACAACTTGATTATTCAATGCTAATTGCAAAAGTAAGTGCACTTCTATGTAATATAACTACCTGGTGTCATACAAGTGTGAAATGTGGCACAAGCATTCTTTAGTTCATAAGTGAGGAGAGTGGGAGGGGTGGCACATTCTGCAGAGAGACATCGGTACATGCAGTCTGAGGAGAATCTAACGCTCCTCTATATGTATAAATATTTTATTCCTCTAAAGTAACCACGGCTTCATAAAATTTTCCTGTGTGAACAACACATAAACACCTGTATTAAATTAACTCGGCAAAGCCTGAGTATATCAGCTAGTGTAAATATATTTGATGCAGAACTCCGTCACCTTAAGTGCATTTTTAACCCGGTTGTCTCGCGGCAGCAAGTGGGGTTATACACTTTTGTATGGCCATATTAATGCACTTTGTAATATGCATCGTGCATTAAATATGAGCCATACAGAAGTTATTCACTTACCTGCTCCGTTGCTGGCGTCCCCGTCTCCATGGATCCGTCTAATTCTGATGTCTTCTGGCGTTTTTAGACGCGCTTGCGCAGAAGGATCTTCTGGCTTCTGTTCGGTCCGGCACGAGCTGCGTTCTGGCTCCGCCCCTTCTACGTGTTATCGCGTAGCTCCGCCCCGTCACGTGTGCCGATTCCAGCCAATCAGGAGGCTGGAATCGGCAATGGAACGCACAGAGCCCATGGTGCACCATGGGAGAAGACCCGCGGTGCACCATGGGAGAAAACAGCAGTGCATCCCTGGGAAAGGACCGGCGGCCATCTTAGGCAGAAGATTTTTTAAACTTCATATTTCGTCGGATCGGTGAGTAGCAAGCGGCTTAAAAAACGCTTTAAATTGCTATTTTATGCCAGGGGGGTGACAGGGGGAATGGGGTAATGTAAAATTTTGATGTTTGCCGCGAGACAACCCCTTTAATCACATAACTAATTTTGCCTTAAGAGCCACTAAATTGTATCCCCTTTCCTGTTCAAGCAGTCACTTTTACATTTTTTGTCAATGTAGCTGTATGACACCTTGTATTTTTTTAGGATGAGTTCTAGTTTTCATAAGAAAGCAATTTCGGGTATATATAATAATCTATTGAATAACTATTATTTGTTTGTATTTTTGCTTGCTGAGGGCAATGGAACAAAGCAATTTCACCATTGTGTTTTGTGATTTATTTTTATGGCATTCACAGTGTGGTATAAAGATTGTTTCATTTATGATATGCGTTATTATGATAACACCAAATTTCTAAAGACTTTATTATGTTTCACCAATTTTGTGCAATACAATATATTTTACATGCTTGATTAGTAACGTAGTATTTTATACTATGGGTTGCTATGAATGCTGCAATACCAATTGTGTTAATGCCTTGTGTAGGGGAAAAAACGTTTCTACATTTTTTCCTCTGTAAAAATGTTTAGATGCCATGGTCAACAATGACTGTAGCATCTGCAGGATTAACCAGTATATAGGAGTGATTAGATGAGCAAGTCCTCAACATTTCCTTTTCTGGGAAAAACCCCATATGTGACTATTGTGACAATCAGAGAGCAAATATGCTCTCTTATTAATGGGGGGTGATAAACTGAACAAAAATTAATGCCCCCATCCCCTGTGACAGAGAGAAATACAGGAGAATCACATAAAGTCTCTGCTGAGATGGTGCCCCCCTTCCCCCTCTCTCCTCTCCCCTCCCACCTCCAGCCAAGAATGTTAGCCCTGGTAGGACCAGAGCTACAGATGTTTCAAAAAGAACAAGCTCTGTTGATCCAAAATTGTATTGTCCTTTTCCTGCAAAATGAACAGAGCTCTTCCAAAACTGATGGGGGTTAATTCATGTATATAATGGTCTATTATGAACATTAATCGCATCAAGGTTTGACCTGTTGGTGATGTCCATGAGGGTAGTCGTACTTGCACCCTGCATAAACATAGTATAAAACCATAACCAAAAGAAAAAACAAAACATCCCCTATATTGAAAGAAAACCCCATACCTTACACACCACAATAAAAAGTAAATGATCCTAATAAATGAATTTCTCACATATCCATCATACTTGACATCACAAGTTCCCCTCACTAGGAAATGTCACTGCATAGAAGCATCCTATAGAACAGCTTTGGTATCTCTTATCAAAACTTTTCAGTGCTAACTAGATTTCAATGAGAAATCGAAGAATTCTAATTAGCGTTAAAGCAGTACTTTTTAATATTGTATTCAAACGTTTTACTTTACACCATATGCCAATATGGATCTGTGAAAATAAACCGCTCCTCCATGCATCCTCTTTACCCAAGATCTAGTTTTAGACCACATTAGCACATATAACGTTTTTACTTTGTATTGTATTATAGGGGTAACAGCTGTCTATTTCACTCATGCAGTCGTTTTGAATACATCTGTTGTTTCATTAAATAGGTTTTCATGGTTGAGTAATTGCACACAACTCTATGATCACCATGCACAATGTTAAAATGCAACAACATTTTCTAAAAACTTTTAAGACCCCTCTCACACCCCCGCCCCATTGCTTTAATGAGCCAGCTGAAACAATCATCTGAGTGCTGTCGCTGCTTGCTAGCTGAGGTGGGCCCATAAACTTTCTATTAAGTCCGTTTTCAGCTGTGAGCTATGACAACGCTCAGATGAATGCTTCGGTTAGATCATTTTAGCCATCAATGGGAATATCAGCACCTGAAAGTCCAGCAATGTCCTTATGACATGACATAAAAGTTTTTTGAAAGCGCATTTACACTTTAAAGGGGTTGTCCCGCGGCAGCAAGTGGGTCTATACACTTCTGTATGGCCATATTAATGCACTTTGTAATGTACATTGTGCATTAATTATGAGCCATACAGAAGTTATCAAAAGTTTTATACTTACCTGCTCCGTTGCTGGCGTCCTCGTCTCCATGGTGCCGACTAATTTTTGGCCTCTAATGGCCAAATTAGCCGCGCTTGCGCAGTCCTGGTCTTCTGCTGTCTTCAATGGGGCCGCTCGTGCAGAATGCCGGCTCCGTGTAGCTCCGCCCCGTCACGTGCCGATTCCAGCCAATCAGGAGGCTGGAATCGGCAATGGACCGCACAGAAGCCCTGCGGTCCACAGAGAGAGAGGATCCCGGCGGCCATCTTCAGCAGGTGAGTATGAAGACGCCGGACCGCCGGGATTCGGGTAAGTACTACCCGGTTTGTTTTTTTAACCCCTGCATCGGGGTTGTCTCGCGCCGAACGGGGGGGGGGGTTAAAAAAAAAAACCCGTTTCGGCGCGGGACAACCCCTTTAATCATTGGCTGGAATTGTGTAAAGCACGCTCCACTAGACTCTGGAGAAGCCCTTTCCAGCTTGAGTACGACTGTGCCCCTGTACACAAATGGTGGTCCATAGACCTGGTTTGATGAGTTTGTTGTGAAGGAACGCAAATAAACAGCACAAGGCCCTAACCTCAACCCTTTAGGAAGAAATGGGAAGCTGATCTTGATTCAGAATTTCTTTTCCAACATTAGTGTGACCTCGCTAATATCCTTTTGCCTGAATGGGCACAAATTTCCACTGACACTTCAAAATCTAGTGGGAAGCCTTCCCAGACGAGTGATACAAGTTATAAATGCAGAAGGGGATGACCTCCAGATTAAAGGGGTTGTCCCGCGCCGAAACGGTTATTTATTTTTTTTTTTTTAACCCCCCCCCCCCCCCCCCCGTTCGGCGCGAGACAACCCCAATGCAGGGGTTAAAAAAACAACCCGCACAGCGCTTACCTGAATCCCAGCGGTCCGGCATCTTCATACTCACCTGCTGAAGATGGCCGCCGGGATCCTCTGTCTCCGTGGACCGCAGGGCTTCTGTGCGGTCCATTGCCGATTCCAGCCTCCTGATTGGCTGGAATCGGCACGTGACGGGGCGGAGCTACACGGAGCCGGCATTCTGCACGAGCGGCCCCATAGAAGACTGCAGAAGACCCGGACTGCGCAAGCGCGGCTAATTTGGCCATCGGAGGGCGAAAATTAGTCGGCTCCATGGGAACGAGGACGCTAGCAACGGAGCAGGTAAGTATAAAACTTTTTATAACTTCTGTATGGCTCATAATTAATGCACAATGTACATTACAAAGTGCATTATTATGGCCATACAGAAGTGTATAGACCCACTTGCTGCCGCGGGACAACCCCTTTAATGCCTATGGTATTTGAGTAGTTTGTCCAACAAGCTCGTATAGGTGTGATGTCGGGTGTTCATATATTTCTAACAATATAGTGTATCTTAGTACCTGCAGGGTGCTACTGAGTCTTTGTGTAAGTTTCGTAACACGATTGCTCATTTATATTGACTCATTTAAGCAATAGATGCATGGTACTGAGGTTTCTCATTTTTCTTATTGCTTTTGTGTTTCATCATTGCAAATGGAATTGCTAGTACTTAATTTAAAACGTCTGCATAGGTAAAATAAGGTCACAATAATGAAGTAGTAGAGGCATTCTAGAATTTTTGTGGAGGTCAGATCTGCTGAATGCTGTCCTGGCTCTTACCATTTCAAACTTCCCTACATCTGACATTCAGCTGAGATGAAATACTCTGTTCTTGAGATGTAATATTCAAGGCTCCTGATTGTTTACAAGCTATATTCAGTTCAGTTTTTATATTTTTTTAGTCTCTTTTGATACATGAATGCAGCAGATGCTTGAAACCAAAAAGGATCTACAAAGACACAATTTAATGGAAGATCATCCTAATTTAAGTATATTAAAGAAATAGGGCGTATTTACAAGATTGCTGCTGTTTCTCCCTTTTCTTCATTAAGATAAGTGATTTTGCACAGTAGTCTGAAGTGCTAATTTGTAACAAAACTGAATGATGCTGATCATAACGAGAAATAATATTGAGGTTTGTTATGGCTGGCGGCTTACCCTACCTCCTCTTCCTGCCTGTAACGACCATCAGTGTCCCTTGCAGCTTATGTGTGGCAAACCCTGTATCATCCCGGTCAATGTCAGTTCCACCAGTAGGGTATTTGCACAGTAGACCAGTCTCTTAACTCCTTTAGTGGCACACCTGGAAAATTCTCCGGGCCTTGCTGCATTGGCCATGGGATTCCAGGGTTTTAATTGCATTGTTGACTCATTTAAAAAATCTGCCCTGTGAGACATGGGATGGTAATAATAGATCTGCCACTGAAGGGGTTAAAGGGGCTGCGTGCACACCCAGCTTTCCTGCCCCCAGTGAATCCAATAGTCTTTTAGTTATTCAGGCTCCTCCTCCTCCTCTACACACACACACACACACACACACACACACACACTCTCTCTCTCTCACTCACTGATGGGTGCTTGAGCAATAGGTTCCATAAGGTTCTGTAAAGGTGCTATAGTTTTATGATTGCTTCGTGGTTTGATCAATGCCTGTTCACCCAGTTTTCCCATCTTCTCTTGTCCTGACCTTGGCCGAACTTTGACGACAATTTATTTGATTTCCACCTGCTCTGACTCTGTGTCTCATTCTCTGTTTATGCAAGAATTCTTCCTATTTTGACCCTGGTCTGTGTATTGACTATATCTCTGCTTGTCCATTTGGTACCACACTACAGTGCCTTTGACCTTTTCATGCCCACTGCCACTGCACTGAAACTATTCTTGGGGTAACTACCTGGCAGCTTCGACTAGATCTCAATTAAAGATGGTAAAGGGTGAAAACCATAGGACCTCTACGTGCGCATCTCAGGAGTAGCCCAAAGCCGAATCGGTCAATGGCAGAGTAGTTCCACACCCACGGTGCGACAGTGTTTTATTAAGTAAAAACGAAACAATGCCATAAGTATTCTGTACACCGATCAAGCCAAATACTATACTAGTTGCAGTAAACCACTGCAGCAAATACTTGGTTTACTCAAGAACAAAAAAATCACAAGGCAATTTTGTAGCTAAACAGAAATTTTCTTTATCTCTTTTGGCAGTTTAACAACATGTCACCTCTGATTTAGACTGGGTAATAATGCTGATATTTGATGTCACTTCTTATTCCTTACCTGGCCCAGTTTCATTTTCACAGCGTCATACATGGCTTAGCAAGATAGTATCTTCTGTAGTGGAGAGGAAATAAAACAGTGTATGCTAAAATTATGATAGCTATGGCTGAGGGTAAGTGGCATTTGTGGCTCCGTTTATCTTTCACCATTAATCATCTATTGCAAACTATAAATAAACCACTAGCTGTGGTGCTTGTAAGTCTGTCAGTGTCTACAGGTGTTAGGTAAGAGTGTATGTGATCCGGATCCCACTCTAGGAGAGCGCAGACGATGTACTGTATTAGGGGGTACCCCCCCAAAAATATCTATCTTCTGATGCATGGGGTGTTACTAGTAGAGGCCTCTGTTACTAGTTGAATGTCTGTGGAACCCTACTGAGGCAATATTCCAGCCAACGTTGCTGGGGGAGGGTGCGTTCGGATATAGTAATTTTTTTAAAAACAAGTTATTCAGTTTTTCACCTTTTTTATGATGACTGATTCATACACACAATGTCTATACAGTGTCCATTTGTTTCTTTGATGTAAGAGGGATAGTGAACTCAGAGTTTGTAATGTCGGGTCAAATAGTTAACGAGAGGTTTTATTTGAAAGTTTTGAAAGGCATGCATAACGATGTACGGAGAAAACATCCCAATTTGTGGTATACAGGTGACCGGTTCTTCCATCATGTCAATGCACCTGCCGCTACAGCGCTGGGTGTTAAGTAATTTTTGACAAACGGTATGACACCCTTGCCTCACTTTTTTTTTGTATTTTATTGTATTCACCCAAGCTCGCTTGGTGCGACTGTTTTTTATTTCCTTGGATTACAAGAAACTTCAGAGAAAACCGTTTTGGTGATGTTGAGGAGGTGAAACAAAAACAACACAAGTACTAACATACATCAATAACGATGAGTTTAAAAAATGCTTTGAGCAGTGGAAAAAATGTTTGGACAAATGCAAGGGCGTAACTAGAGGCTCATGGGCCCAGGTGCAAAAGTTCAGCTTGGACACCCATCCCAATGCCCTTAGGCTAGGTTTACATGAGCCATCACAAAATTGCAGCAATATTGCAATTTTTCTTGTGAAGATGTCTGAGCGTTAGCGGTGTTTTTTTCACAAAAACATTGCTGCCGCTTGCAGTTTTTTTGCGTGAAAGACAATAGGACTTTCTAATGTTAAAAATCGCATTGCACGAAAATCAGAAGTTTCTGCGATGCGATAAAACGAAGGCTCTATAGGGAAATGTGGGCAATTAAAAAAAAAAGAGCAGAACGCAGAATAATAGGACATGTATCGATTTTTGTTTTCCACGCAACATCGCATGATTGAAAACAACGCAAATGTGAAAGAAACCATTGAAAAGCATGGACTTCATAATTCTGCGTTATCGCCTGTGTGAAACTGGTCTTATGGTATGTTCCAAAGTAGTCGAAAGCAGCCTTTGTTTACATTGGACGATCCACACACAATTTTGCGTCAAAACCACAAAAGAAAATTGGAAGAGCGAAATCTACTTTAACGCATAAAAACCTGCGTCAAAACCTTCAGCAATGGTGTGGATTTTGACATTTTTTTCCAATGTGGTTTTAATGTGGAACTTGGTGAGAATTGTCTGCTGTGGAAAATCTGTACCCTTCCCCGTACTTGAGAACATACCCTTAGGCCACTCCCACACACAACACTTTTTTACATTGTTTACCGCGGCGTTTCAAACACTACGGTAAACGCTGTACAATGACTCATTGATTTCAATGGGGTTTCCCAGACTACCGTTTGAATGAGGCGTTTCTTACACCGCGATTTTCGAGAGTGGTCTGCTTTATTTTCATGTGTTTAAGCATTTTTAACGCACCTCATCGCCCACTATACTGATAGGGTGCATAAAAAAATGCATGTAGCCAGAGGCGTAACTTGAAGCTCCTGGGCCCCAATGCAAAACCTGTAACAAGGCCCCCAACTATAATGCTTTATTCATAGTACTGGGCTAACCATATGGAGAAGAGAGGCCTTATGGGCCCCCTAAGCCTCCTGAGCCCGGGTGCAACTGCATCCCCTGCATTCCCTATAGTCACACCCCTGCATGTAGCGCTGTATAATGTGTTCTTAAACACCACTCAAAATCACGGTAGAACATGGCGTGTGTGTGACAGAGCTGGGAGGCAGATAAGGGCAAAAAGTCTTATGTTTTTGTGCAAGTATAGCTTGTTCAAAAATATTCAGCTTTTTTTATGTGGCAATTATGGCACATGGCCCTTTTTAAATTCAGCCCTGTGCATTACAATTGTTAGTGCAATATTCACTAGTTAATGTTTTCCGATGTCCAAATTCAAAAGAGTTCATGTTCGAGCTCGAGGAAGCTTGCAAATCACAAATAGCATTGAATGTGATTGGAAATCATGTGATTTGACAGTTAATCAGCAGAAGTATTTATACAAAGACATTAGAAACGAGGCTAGAATACGCCTCACTTGTAAATATGTATAATTTTTTTAAATTTCCTTTATTATCATTTGTTATTAAAAACTCTGCAAGTGCAGTGACTTCTCTCTTAGGCCTCATGTCCACGGGGAAAATCATGCCTGCGTGGATTCTTCATGCAGAATCCCGCAGCGGGTCCCTCCTTTCCCGCGGACATGAGGCCTAAAAATAAGAATTTACTTACCTGTCCGGACGCTGCAGATCTTACCTCCATCGCGGCCGGATCTTCTTTCTTCGGCCCGACGGATGTGCTCGGCGTGCAGCACACATGTGCCGTGCACTCTTTTTTTTTTTTTTTTTTTTGAACTCCTGCTCTCCCGCGCCAGAGAGCAGGAGTTCAGCTGTGGGTGTGTCGTAGATCCAGACGGCTTCCATAGGTTCCAATAGAAGCCTGCGGGAGCCGTCCCCGCAGGAGACCTGCACTAAAATGGAGCATGTCGCAGGTGTTTTCCCACACACGCAATCCGCTCCTCAGGGGAAAATGACATCCGCAGGTATTTAATTACCTGCGGGTGTCCAATGCATCCCTATGTTGCACGGATCATGCGTGCGGGTGACCCGCTGCGGATCTGTCCCCGTGGACATGAGGCCTCAGGCAAGACTTCTCTCAGGCCGTTTGGTACTGTATCTCATGCGAACTGTATAAGTAACCTTGGAAAACGGCCGTGCATCCCTGTGATTGTTTCTATAATATCTGAATACATGCTAAGGAAAGACAGAGAAAAGGAGACGCACAAAGCAGGATACAAGACATGATGGGGATATTTACTGCGATCACGCAATATTCTATCCAGTCATTATTAATTCATCTGTTTGTAGGTAATATTTTTTTCTTGGAATGTTCATCTTTTGGATAAAAAGTAAAATGACTTTTATATATTTTAACAGTTTCAAAACAATTACAATGAAGTGATCCAGAAGGCAATAGCCTGTGAATGGATTTCAGAGTATAGTCTGACATACCAATCAGCCCAACAGGGTATTATCTGTGCCCCACTTCAGCTATTGGGGGCATCTATGATCAGAAAATAATTTTAGAGGATTGTTATATGTACAGTTTCCTTATATTTTATTCAAATCAGGGCCAGACTTGGAGCTTCATTTTCACCATAGTAATGGGAATTTATGTAAGTGTCAATGAGCTATAAGCAACTATCTACTGTAGGTCTGTACTGTTTTCAGAGAGTCAAAGATCTGATTCATGGACGATTCTGTTAAATAGTGTTATAACTTTTATCGCCATTTAGCTGTGCAAAGGAATGCGTTCAGAATGTTTGGAAATAACGGTCTGCTGGTTAAAGTCATGAGATCATGCAGCAATTTAACGAAGGTAACTTTTACACAAGGCAGAGATGACCTTGACTCATCACAGCGACTTTGAAAAGTTTGAAATTAAACTAACACCTCTAATTCAGAAATGAGATACGGAAATGCAAACAAAAGAAAGTTGTCAGACACCCAAGAATTCTAAATTGGAAACGCTTAAAATAATGAAATGTAGGCATATTATATTTGAAGGAAATGAATGCACCACCTATCATGATGAAAGCTCAAACAATGATTAATCCAGCATAACACAATGTGCCTGTACTGCTTGTCATATTGTTTCCTGAGCTACCAGCTGCATTGATAGAGGCTTCAGCACTGGAGAGTGTGCAGATTTGCATTCTAGCTTTCATGAGTGGTATGGTGGGTAGTAATTATACCAGCAGCCTTTATGGATAACACATAATAATGTGATAATACAAAGATTGTGGTTAATGTCTTCAATGTAAAACGCTCTGGAACTCTGCGAAAACACTGGTTTATATACAGGTACTCTATGGGTATTCACTGCTCCCCCACCATCCTGCTGCGGATTAACTAGACTCCGTATAGTAATGATCAACTAGACAAGTATTGTTGTTTTTCTACAGATATTATTTATATGTCTGTCTATCTATCTATCTATCTATCTATCTATCTATCTATCTATCTATCTATCTATCTATCTATCTATCTATCTATCACACTTATACATTGTGTAACTTGCGTATTGACTTCCTTTATGTATCACAACACGTGACTTGGGTGCAACTGCCTGGGATTGATCTATCCCAGGTATTCGGTCTTGTGCACACTTTCCACTCAAGCTGCCAATTGAGCATAGATCACACCTCTACCTCGCCCATACATAAACTCTCTGAGCCACCATGCCTGGAGAAGGCACCTGTGAACATATGCTCACACTGCTCTCCAGCAATCAAAGGGTTGACACCACCAAAGACTTAGGACTCCTGTAGACATACATAGGCACAAAAACACTGCCTGCTGTGCAATGTATTGTTCAGTGAAAAAATCTTTTTTTTTTTTGGCTTGTGTGCCTGTGCAAATACTGTGCACATTTGTACAGGCACTACTTATCAACATGGGTGAGGGAATTACCCCCGCCTTGATTTACATGGCTGTTAAGCCAAATTAGAAACCGGTGTTTGCGAGTATGTGCAGTGTTTTGCGCATACCCGCACGTACATATGTGTGCGTTTGCGCACCTCCATAGACTCTTATGGGGACCTCTCGGGCACAAAGGAGCACAAAAATAAAGAATGCTGTCTCTTTTTTTCACGCGAGCGAAACGGGCGCACAAAAAAGAACAGTGAGAAGGAAACCATTGAAAACAATGGGTTAAATTCTCTGCGTATCGCAGATTTCGCATGCTCAAATTTGCACGCAAACCTATGCGTATGAACAAACCCTAAAGGCCCTTTGAAATAGAATGATTATCGTTAAAAAAAAAATTGGTTAAATGATCAAAAGTGAATGGTATTCGTTCAGTCTAAATGCAGCCAATCATTGAGCAACGAATGATAAATCGTTCACTTTTCGTTCATTCATTTTATGCAGGCATAAAAATCATCATTGGCTCGTTCACTCATGTTCAGTTTAAATAACTCTCGTTCAGTCGTTCTCATTCCCTCATTTACAGCAAATGTGAACAACTGAACAATTTCTCGTTTGCACGAACTAGTGATGTATCTGCCTGAATAAGCAGGCTGCCGAGTGAACGAGCTAGCGGGGACATCTTGCACTTGTTCAAATGATATATTATTTGGTGTCATCAGACCCTTGGGGTCAGAGCCACAAGGACCGCACTTCAAAGTTTTTAGACTTTAATACAAAAATGCTGTGTTTACACAAATGATTAAAAAGAAGAAAAAATATAATTACATTCAATAAATTCAAAACCGTTATAAAAATAACACAGAGGCGCATATAGAAACCTAAAACCTACAGGCTTTCTAAAATCTTTGTGTTCCTGAGGGTAGATGAGAAAATGGCACACATTTCAGCTGTAAGTTGCCCTCATCAAATGTGATACATATTTTAAAGTTCTCAATCCCTGACTCAGCTTGAAGAATTGCTCATTAGTTCATTAACCCCTTAACGCCCAGCCCATAGTGTTTTTACGTCCTCCCGAAGTGGGCTTTATTCTCGGAGGACGTAAAAACATGTGTCCTGTAGTGAATAAAGCCCCTCGGGCTCTGGACGTGACAGCTCCATGCTGTCGGTGTCCACAGGTAGCCGACAGCATGGAGCTGTCATCCCGGGCTGTTCGGACCCCCCCCCCCCCCCCCGGCATTGCGATCGGCGCTATCCAGTGGAATTGTGATCGGCGCATGCGCAGAAGGCCGGCGAGCCCGGCAAATTCAAAATCTCCCTGCACCCAGCTGTCACAGACAGCCGAGTGCAGGGAGATATGACTGGAGACCGCTGTATGCGGTTTCCAGTCATATGATCACCGTTATCCATCGGATAACGGTGATCATATAAAGTTAAAAAGTTAAAAAAAAAAAAGTTAAAAGTTAAAAAAAAGTTTAAAAAGTTAAAGTTTCATCTCCCCTTACGGATCGTATCCGTAAGGGGGGCTGAAATTACGTACCCAAGGTCCCGGATTTGTTCCCTGATGGGATGTTGATTCGCGGACCTTAACCCAGCTTCAGCGCATGCGCCCGTCAGCATGATGGCGGACGCATGCGCGAAAGTGAAATATTGCACAAGAAACGTAAAATCTCCCTGCTGCTGGCTACCAAAGGTAACCAAGAGCCTGGAGATGTCACGGGGAACTGCGGTATGCGGTTACTGGTCACGTGATCGCCGTTATACAATGCATAATGGCGATCACGTAAAAGTTCTTTAAAAAGTGGCAGTTTCAACTCCCCTCACCGATGCGATCGGTGGGGGGAGATGAAACATCTTCTCGGAGGCTTCCGCATTTGAATCCAGATGCGATTATCCTCTATGGACCCTTCCGGCTGCTGCGCATGCGCCCGCCGGCAAAATGCAGGACACATTCGCAGGAGCCGGGGAGCCCAGGAAATTTTAAATCTTCTTGCTTCCAGCGACCAACGGAGCAGTGACCGGAGGCCTCGCTGAGCGGTCCCCAGTCACGTGATAAAGTCGCGATCTAACATTAGGCCGGTCACACATGACCGGAGAGGAATTACGGGTTCTGCATGCGCTTGATCAGCGGTAATCCACGGATCAATCACATGCATTGGATCACACAATTCCCCCCAATTAGCGGGTTGGAATTACGGAATCCACTCGCAGAAACAGAACACAGCATGCTATATTTTACCGCGGATATCCGCGACCTAGAGCCCATTGTGCTCTATGACTGCGGATAAACCCGCAGCCCATATGCAAATACATTGTGTACGGGCTGCGGGTACTCGGGTCATCTCTAAGCGACGACACGGGAAATGCAAACAAAAAAAAAGTACTGCGCATGACCGCCTGTGTGAGTAGGCTGTTATGCGCAGTACATTACGCGGCCGTACGCAGGGTCACAGCCGGGCTCACAGCTGGGATCCGCTGCGGGCCTCCGCAAGCGGATTCTGCATACGGCCGTGTGAGCCCGGCGTTAGTCAGACCGCTACCTGTAATCTGTAATTTACAAGAAGCCCCGGGAACGCTCGCCTTCATGCAGTTCCAGGAGCAGCTTGTTGAGCGCCTTCTCTGTGAGACCGCTGCACCGCAGCAAAATTACAAAGCCTCACAGCGCCACTTTCTACACCCCATCCCCACCGCTGAGGTCATGAAATACCCCCCAAAATACATGAGAGGAGTATGGATACCCGTTTTTCTTGCCCCATGTGCCCATCCCAAGCAGCCTCCGTAATTACCCCTGTCTTCAGACATAAAACGCAGTTTATATTATTACCTTTATCTAATATTTAGGGAATGCCAAAAAATAGGGATGGCGAGGGGGTGGGGGGGATTATTTTTAGGAAGTCATTTTTTTTTCCGTATAAGTGGGCAATGGGGCCTGGAATTTATTCAGTTCTGCTCTGAAATCCAGC